>NC_072854.1:85466697-85769728 GCF_028858705.1 Grus americana
GGACTTGCCCGTTTGCCATTGTAAACATACAAACAGAAACAAAGCGGGGTCCTAGGAGACCTGCCTAATTAAGAGTTTTATTAATTGGCACTAAAAGTATGATGGCACATGTATTGACTTACCTTCGATATACAAAAGAATGTATGGTCTGAGGGGGCTATCAAGCCATAAAACTTGTGTGTAAAGTGGGTAATTGCAATGTATTATAGTTCAGCGTCATACAAAGACATTCACAGGGTACAGTTGTGTCATCACAAAATCCTTTCAGACACTTGTGAGGTCAGGCTTAGAGACTACTGTGATTCTATAGTAGTAATGTAAACGTAATGTTTAATCACTACAATGAAATTACCTTGATACGGAGTGTTATACATAACCATGTGCAGTTTGCTATTTGTACTTTGAGATGTTTTGAGACAGAATTTTGGGTGTTGTTTTTTAGCTGAAATCTGTGATAATTAATGATAATAACCACTGCCAGCTAAGTAGTAAATACACTAGAAGCAGCTGTAGTCAGTACTAGGGATCAGGAGGTGCCACCACCTAGTTACATTTTTGCCCATGCTCCTCATCCCAAGTATGAGGAGTACCTGCATAAAAAAAAACAAGCGCAGGTCCCCTAGTTCTGCTGGAAAGTTTTTTTTTTTTTCTGAAAGCGTAAACAACACAACGATACCAATTTGAATCTGCAGGTAGCCTAGAGCAGTACATCTAAGAAGGCGGACTACTCACCCAGCCCACATCACTGTCCTCATGAATCTGATTATCACCTTTCTTAAGGACACATAAGAGTTCACCATTTTTACTGCAGGATTATCATTCTACCGCAATAATCTAAGTAGCATTTTGGTTTCTTTTCACCGTGCCTGACAGAACCTGCTCTTGCTCTTCTCTGTTTTCATAAAAACCAAACCTTGTTCCCTGCACTCCTCTTTGCAGATCACCTTCATGGGGTGAAGACAACGGATTGCCAAAGCTTTCTACAAACACCTGCCCTGGCACAAGGCAGCTAGGAATTTGGAGCTGGCTGATCACATAGCAATATCCAAATAGAGTTCACAGCAGAATCCTCCCATCTATTTAACAAACAAATGAAAAACTCAAAAATAAGCCAGGAAAACTTTACATTCAAGAACATTTTGAAACAGGAAAGGTATCTGGCATGCCTTGGAGGGGACATGAAGCATAGGAATAAATAGCACAGCATAATGAAAACAGGATATCTTGAAAAAGGTGTTTCAGATGTACAACGTGGAACACCTCATAAACTTGCTATGTGGCTCGTGAATTTTAACAACTACAGTCTCCTAATGGAAGCAATGCAAATTAGAAAAATAATTACAAGAGGATAGAAATAACAGAAGATTCAGGTAACACATCCATCATTCAGTCTCATTAAAAAGATCTCTCTCCTACTCTGGCCTTTACTTACAAGCTGTTCTAGGCAACAAGACAACAAAGGGAAAAGCAACAACCAAGGACAGGGAGGGAGGGTAGGGAGTGCTTAAAAAATGCTAATGCAAGAGAAACTTAATGGCCTGAAAAGAAATTCTCTGAATTACCTGCCCTTTTCTCTTCAGTAGCAGTTCAGTAACATAAACAAACAGTATGTTTAAATCCAAGAAAAACCCCGTAGATAGATCTCTAATTGCATCTCATCACTCTGCTTGCAAAGAAAGGAACTACGATTCCCTCACCAACTCCTTGTGGCTGCTTTTTTTTTTTTTTTTTGTCACACCACAAAAGAACGCAATGATGTTTTCAGATGCTAATACTGATGGTAATTTTAAGAAAAAATATAATACAGTATAACTAAAAAGAATTACAGTTCAACATGTCAGTAAAGAAAATGAAATATTATGTTCTAAACTCATACACGATATTCTGATCAAAAAGGAGCAGGCAACTGAACAGTCTGTCATCTTGACACCAGACACCTTTTTTCTGCTTCCCTTGGAGAAAGTAACTAGGTGCCATTTCTTGCAAGTTATATATTCATAAGGTTTTCCTTTATACTTTAAAGTGCAAAGACTCCCATTTTTTTAAAGCTTTCACTAGAAAATATTTCTAAAAACCTGCAACACTTGCATAATACTATTTTCCCAAGGACCTTTGATTAACCAAGAATTTTGTGAAATAACACGTAGGTAGTACGGCAAACTACCAATTTAAAGAGAAAGTCTTAAGTAACATCTATGATTAATTCACAGAAAGCACCTATTAACTCTAGTAAGATTTTTACTTATAAGCAGTACTTTTCAGAGGTAAGATTTCTGCTCCATGAGCTGTCAGTCTGAATCAGATTAGATATAGTGTGGTGACTGGAACACAAGGTTGGACTTAAGGGAAAGATGATAGGTCCAAAATAAAATAATGTTACTGTTATGTTAAATGAGATATATTTCATAGGCACGATGTAAGGGTAGGAAGACAATATTTGTAATTTTATGGAAGTTTTTGTCGGTTCGGGACTTTGTTTTAGCAGACGGGAGCAACTCTGTGCAGCCAGCTTGTATTACCTCAGAGCCTGTCATGTAGCAACGTGTCAATCACAGAGCTTTTGGCTTAGAGCAGGCTCAGTGTCCAGCTCATGCCCACTTCATTTTTCTTTGACTGGGTGGTGTATTTTTTGAAGTGGCAGAAAAATATTTTTTAAGAATACTTTCAATAATAAAAACCAGACAGTCTAAGAGTTCACCTCAGGGATGGTATACCAATAAGCTAAGGCACTGCAAATCACCTTTCCTCCTCCTTCAAAGAGATTTGCAAAGAAGTGTGGAAACAGATTCTTCCTACACCAACTCCTACTTGACTTCCAGTAATTTTTTACAGGATCCTTCAAATACCTTCACTTGATTGTTGCTCACTTGTATGTTGCTCACACAGTATCAGCATCACTGAAATCTGAAGGGATCTCTGGAGATCATCTAGTCCAATGCTCTGCTCAGAACAGCATCAACTAAATTGCAATTGAATGCATGCAGCTCAGAGAACTGCAAAACCTCAGTGGTCTACTCAGTAATTTAAGGGCACTTGCAAGTAGCAGCCATACAACTTCTGTGGTGTTGTCTAAAGCTAAAAGCCTAAATCCTTACATTATTCCTGAAAATGTTTGTGCTATTACCTACTGGAGCATCATGAACTTACAGTTAAAACAGTTACACTTCTGTAGAAAAAGCTAAGATACTTTATAACCAGCAAATAGTTTTGCTTTGTTTAAATAATAGTTGCTTTCAATTAGAGAGAGAAATATGTGCTATGGCATAAGTACAACATATTAATTTTTTTACCTTTTTCATTGGTAAAAGAAAAACCTAATTAAACAATGGCAAGCATTCTAAAAATACACAGAAGAGTGAAAAATATGTTTACTGATGGACACTAAGCAACAAAACATTAAACAGATGTTAAGGAACAGATGTAAGGAGACAGTTTTGGTTTCATGCCTGTAGGAGCTGGAGCTCTGGAAGAAAAAAAATCACACTTTTACTTAAGCAAATATTTTTTACTTGTCGCACAACATTTTATCATAAAAAGAATTTTTTTTCAAACTCACTTCAAATGTCAAAAAGATATTAAGTGTTGACATAGCTGATATTTGTTTTCTCTTCTGTCTACATCCGATGTCCAGAACCTGTCTGGAACCAATGCACCGGTTCTATATAGGTAATGCAAATCGTGCCACTAACATTTGTATATATTGCTATTTCCCTGATGTTGAAGGGCCTAAAGATCTTTAGCCATCTCAATGATAGCTCAATCTTGCTGCTGTTCCACTTGAAGACTCTGGGAAACTTATAACAGGAACTTAACTAGAGCAAAATGACATCAAGTAGAAAGTTTGCAGAATGTCAGTTAGGAAGTACTCCTGGAGGCAGGCAAGCTGGGATTTACTTTGAGAAAGCACAGAGAGGAAAAAATAGATTCATTCATTCATTTACTTCTCAGTTCTGCAAATACTTCACATAAAAGAAATCCAGTCAATTAAGAAAATTTAGTGCGTACAAAATGCTGCTAATTTATCTGTTGTTTCCTTTTTTCTACATATTTAATAAAGACTCCTGGTCTCCTTTCTTGCAATTTGTTTGAGAATCTGCAACTCTTTGTTGCTTTGGTGATTACACAAATTTTCTTTTCAATCCCTTGAAGCCTAAGGGAAAAAAACATTGATTGACTATGAAAAGCACACTGATGCTGTATCCTCAGAAAAATTTTAAGACCTTGAATTTCACTTCCTTTGAGACACAGAGCTTATATAAATTTTCAGGGTATATCTCACAAGCAAAACCAGCAGTAACTGGTAACTGCTGTGATGGAGAGGGACTTTTTACAAGGGCAGGTAGCGACAGGACAAGGGGTAATAGCCTTAACCTGAAGGAGGGTAGATTTAGATTAGACAGTAAGAAGAAATTCTTCCCTGTGAGGATGGCGAGGCACTGGAACAGGTTGCCCAGAGAGGTTGTGGATGCCCCATCCCTGGACGTGTTCAAGGCCAGGTTGGATGGGGCTTTGAGCAACCTGGTCTAGTGGAGGGTGTCCCTGCCCACAGCAGGGGGGTTGGAACTAGATGGGCTTTAAGGTCCTTTCCAACCCAAACCATTCTATGATTCCATGATTTCAGCAAACAAACTTCAATGCTTGTAGTCTGACAACATGCATGCAAAGTTTTATGTATTGCTATGTAATCTACACAGTCTAGCAACAAATCAGAAGCTCTTAATCTGGGGTTGTGCACTGTACCTTCTGTGTCTCTACACAAAGTTTTTGTTTGTGCTAGCAATTATTTTCTATCACATGTTGTCATTCTCAAGAAAAGTTCCCTGCAGTCACTGTTAATGCCACCTATGGAGAAACTTCTACACTAACTACTTAAAACTGTTTTCATTAGTGTTGCAATGACAAAAACTATGAACTATATCTGCCAATTGACTAGGGGAAATAGAACTGGGGGAGGTTTATATGCTACTGAAAATATAAAAGTACTGCACAAGAACAAAAGCCGGTTTTATATAAACACAGCAATGTTGTCTGCACACATCTAGTTTATTCCTAAGAAAAGGACGGTAAGCCAGTCAATAGCTTTAGGCTTAATTGAACTGATGTTCAAACATCTTTACCAAGTTTGTAGTCCAGATCTTGATGTGAAGCTTTGCCAATATTCTGCTTGTTGACTTTCAAAAAACGTGATTAATGAAAAGACAGAATTCTGCGCTACAGTACTGTAGCATTGTGCTTTAAATATAAACACAGCTTTTTCTCTGTCAGTAAGAGGACTAAGAACTGCAGTGCTTACAGAACTCTTCAGTTTCTTGTCAAGAAATAAACTTTCTTTTCTTTCTTTTTCTTTGCTTTCAAGTTCAATGTTCTTTCTAGAATGTTATGTTTCCCCCTACCTTAATTAAATAAAATTTCAGGAGTGGAACCTGTCTACAAAGAGCCACAGTCAGGAATTAGATTGTGGCAGCGTGGGGAACAAACAGCAATTGCACTCAATCACCTTTATGTTTTCATTATACTTACCCGAACTTTTCATGTTATCTCTATGTCTAATAACAGCTATTGACTTGGAAAATACGTTTCTTGCTTGTCAACAGCTGCTATATTTAGCATTTTTGAGAACACAGTATCCATTGTTGTGGATATTCACCTCTTCCTATTCTTGTCCAAGCCTTTCATTTCTGCTTGAACAGCAATCACAACAAAAAGAAAATAATCAGACATATACCCGTGCCAACTTGTGTGACATGGAGATGAATACTTTTTCAAACACTTTGAGTGATACTTACTGTTTCTAGTTAAATGACTAAACCTACTACTCAAGAAAGTCTGTGATATGACATTCTTTGTCAATTAGCATTTCTTCTTGTAGAAATATTAATCATTAGATAATCTAGTTTTCAAAATGTATTTGGAATAAAGTCTACAAAATGATGAACACATTCTGTTTAGAAAAACTCAGTTCATACTTCAAACTGAACTGCCTAGGTGAGACAGAATTACAGAACCATGGCAGTTTTGAGACAGTACCCAAGAGAAAAACCCAGAAGGATACAGCATCGAAGAAAGAGGTGATACAGATGTTAAATGAGAAGTGGATGAGCACAGGCAAAACAGAGCATAAAAAGCTAAAGATGATGGTGGGAATCTGCATATCCAAATGTTAACAAGTTCTTCCAAGCAAGTGTTCATTTTGAGTTTTATTAAATGGCGAACAAGATCTATCACCATTAACCAGGCAGAGGAATGAAGCAACACCTTGCTGTGACTGAGGGACCAAGACATAAACTATATTGAAACTTGGCAACAAAAGGGTTTGTGAACGTGACGCATTTGAGGAACTTAGATCGTGAGAGGAAAAGAAAGAAATATCATAGTGATAGGCAGAATAAAGAAAGCATTTGAAAGGTATGAGTGGGACTAGCTTGCACTTTCCCAAAATAGAGGGGAAAGTATTTCAATAACCGAAACAATTTGGCAAAGTTGGGATTACTGCTGCATGGCTGGAGAGGGAAAGTAACAAAAGAAATATTGTGCAAGAAGACATGGCCAGATTCACTCATATTCTGAACTGAAGATGTTTGTATTTGTCTGCCTGAGGTCTCCAGTAGCGAAGAAAATTAAACAAAAAAAAAATAAATAAGGTTTAGGAGACAAATCTGTTTACTAGTTAAGCTTGCAGCTGAATATGTAGGTTAGACAAACAGATTTAGTTTGGACAGAGGAAGATTTAGTTTGAAACAGAAAAACAGATTATCAATTTGGCATAGTAATTGTAGCTAAAGTCATATCACAAATAAAATTATTCTGTGACTTTATCACTAAGGAAGAGGATCAAGAATGGCGGCCTATAGCCACAGACAAACAGTGATGAAGGAAGGAAGATCATCTAAAGGAAGAAGGATGAGTCACGGAAGCTAAATAACAGCAATGATTACAAAGAACATCACTTCATTTTTGAAATGAATGCTAGCTTTAGAGCCCAAGGCATGTCCCAGCTCTGCACTTCGGCCAGTGGGAAACCATGAGCGACTTCACCGGCAGCACAGTTTTGTGCCCTTTCATCCACCCTTAGTAGTTTCCAGATCCCAGGGCCAATTTCAGCCCATTCTACCTCATGGTAAAGTTCCTGAACAGTACATTCCTGCAAACTTTAGAACCAGCGGCTAAAGGAAGAGATTCATTTGAGAAAAAGCCATAGCTTAGCTATTGTTCATTCCCTCGTCTCGCCGCTCAGTACTCATGAAGCCCCAGACATTAAAGAAAATTTTCTTATCAATAAGATTAACATACGGAGATGACACTGTGGTATAAAGCTGGAGGATGACAGTTCCTACAGTTTTTTCCTGACTCCCAAGTTTGAACAGAATGTGTTAATAAGCACACATACTACTAGGAAATCACGCAAGTTCAGTCCCTTACAACTGATAAGAACAAACTAAACAGAATTGTTCCTTTTGCATGGGCAAGGGGAAGATAAGAAAAGTCTACGCCAGTTCCTCCTAAAAATAAAAGCCACTCATACTGGTTAGCTTTGACCTAAAATACAAGTACACGTAAATGAGATAGAAGCTGTTTGTTCAGAATTTACTGGCACCACAATCAAATGTAAACCCTAACTGTATTAGAGTTCGAAGATATTTGGATTGAGGACTTTGATGGGATACATTCCAAGACTAAGGAACTAGATGCACAATCAAATCATGAAACTCAGCTATATTTAAAATGTCTGGTACAGGCCTCTAATAAATGCATGTATGCAGCAATATCCTTATATAACTTTTTTTTTTTAAATGAAACTTATTACGAAGTGTTACGTCAATCCTCTGCCACAAGACAGCTGAAGTCCACCACTGTCCATTGAAAGAAACTGATTAGCACGAAGTCAGAAGCCATATCAAGGAGAGCGCAGGCAGTAGAGGCAGCAGAATGAGAGCGGGCTGGAGAAGGAAGGCTGGCAAGCGGCTTGCTGCTGACAAGGGGAACTGCAACAAATCTGGCAGACGGCTGCGCAGCAGGCGCCTATGTGGAAGCCATGTGAATGGGTACAAAAAAAAGTGAACTCTCACCAGGACAACTGCTTGCTGCATGTGGTCAGCTCCAGAAGAGGTTGTAACCTGAGTATCCATAGCATTAAAGTGAATGAATCTATAGTCTTGTACTAAATTGCTCTTGGGAACTGAAATGGCACCTCTTTCATTTATTTCTCTAAGCTTTTAAGTTCAGAAGAAATGGCTGAGACTCCATTCATTTTTCCTAGTACTAGTGAAGGAATTCTCTTGCACGTTAGAAAAAGGTCTGTGCCTCTGTGATCCTGCCATAAGTTGAAATAGAAGGAATCTAGTGTAGAGAAATAAAGAAACTCAAATTCCACTTGTCAGAGAATTCCACCATTTGCTTAGACGATGACTCAGAGTTTCAAAATTGTTTTTAAAGGAAGCAAGCAAAAGGGACTTCAAAGCTGGACAAAAAATAAAAAAATAAATCTAATGCAAGCTGTTTGGAAACCATGCATTGTTTCTGAATGGCTCTGATGGTATTATCATTTCATATTTTATATGCCTACTTCTGTCCTCAGTCTTAAGAACAGGAGCTCAACTAAACATACATTTGATGAAAAGCATTTCCTAAGAACTCATCCTAACCTTAATCTGTCACAATAAACAAGACTCCACCTTACTACTTCTTGCTCATCATTAAAATACAGACTACATATTTTTAGGCTCTACTAAGGAATTATTTGAGAACATTAAATGAATTAATTATTATAAAAGAAAGATTTACATTTTTGGCTTACTTGTTTTTCTGAGTATCTTAACTACTGACATCACTGGGAATATACACATGAATTATAGCTCTTATTCTGAGAGGTAAACCTTAATGTAATCCTTAAAAGAGTCCCGAATAAAACAGGACTGAGATGTGGCAGTAAATTATACACATATGTACGCGCATTATACACAAATAATTCTGAACAAAAAAATATAGTCAAAGCATTAAAAAGTTACTATTTGAAAAATCAAGAACTAGAAAAGCAACCAAAATGCTTATTGGAACTCAACCAGTGCCCAATACAAACAGTTCAGTTTTATGGAGATAATACTGTTTATAAGGTTGGTAAAAAAGTCTCATTTAATATCACAAAGTCTCTGTGGATATCAATAGCTGATTCTATATTGCATGCCATTAAAATTTTCGGGGATGTGCTTTTTCTGTGCTCAATTGTTTTCTTACCAAAATTTTAAGTATTATTGCTGACACCCAATGAGAATAGTATATCAACCTTTCCTACAGAGTTGACTACTCAAGTGAACAGAAAAAAGAAGCTGAGACTAAAACACTTTCAAATTTAAGTGCAAGCTTAGAGAGTCTAAAACATGTCAGGTAAATGGAACTCTTACTTTCACACAGCATTTTATTTATATTTATTTATACATCTATATATCTATTAACAGGCTGCCCAGGGAAGCAGTTGAGTCACCATCCCTGGAGTTATTTAAAAGACGTGTAGACGTAGCGCTCAGGGACACGGTTTAGTGGCTGGACTCAGTAGCATTAGGTTAACAGTTGGACTTGATGATTTTAAAGGTCTTTTTCAACATTCTATGTTTCTATGATTTTCTATTACTTTTCAATGTAATTGCAAGCATGAATAAACACATATAAACCATAAAGAAATTTATGAGAATTTTTTTAACAAGTCAACTGTAGTATGCACCAGTTACATAACCACGGATCATCTGAATATTCAGATGGAAAGTGTGAGTATGTACTAATATTGTATTTTCCAAACTGGTGCTTGATATTGAAAAAAATATTTGTAATGCATTATGAAAAGTAACTACTCATAAAGACCTTTCCTACAATCTGCAGATTTTTAAAAATTATTTAAGTAACCCACACTAGTATTGCATTTCTATGGCAAAATAGGCAGCGCTTTTTTAGGAAAAGCTGCAGTAACTCACTGTAACCAGATATAGTCGATGTCTTTGTTAACTAATGCACATGTCAAAAAAACTGTTAAAGTGATGAATAAGTAAAGCAGATTTCAATTTGTATGAGTCATAGCATCTTTGGTTTGCTGCCATAAAACTGGGTTTCATAAATCCACATCTGTGAAGATTCTTCCAACATGTGAGCACAGCTGTCCCTCAGATCCAACTTTCTCCACATTTTCTGATCATCCTTTTGTCTGTTTGGCAAAATCAAGCCTCCAATTAGTATTGTACAAATTATTCTGTCACAGAGCTAGCATCTTTTCCCTCCACTAAACATCTGTTCAGAAAGTTGAGTATTTGTGTGCGAATTATATTTCCTTTCAAACATGATCTTTTAAGATTATGCTATTAGTTAAATTCCTTATATTCAACATGGGAGGTATTAAATTGCCTAAAGAACAAGTGAGTTCAATTTGTCAATGGCCAACTCTTCCACAGCACTTACTTCAAAAGCAGTTTTACATATCAGACAACGTATGTGGCTCTATTAATATAAACTCTACTGAAATAGTTCATATACTTTCCAAATCTATCCTGAAGAGTTTATTTTTATTTTCCTCATTACAATCAGGAAGATGGAGGTAATTCTTAAAGTCTACTGCATTATCTAATTTAATTCTCTTTTCTATTGATGAATTGTCATATTTACTTGCTCATTGTACAAACACCAGTTTGAAAATTAATTCCAGCATATAGACGCTATATATTATGAGCATCCTTCTCCCTGCCACATGATTTGTGACCCAATAAAGTTTTATTTCCAGGTTTTAGTTAATCCTTAATAAATCTTAGGTAGGGATTTGCAAGCTGTATACTCAGGGACCTGACATGCAATTGTCACCACCCGGCTTCTATTTTTAAGTATTCTGAACTTAACAGTCACAGCACACAGCCTCCAGCACATTAGACACACCTACACAGCAAGCAGTTCTTCAATATTAACAAATTTTAACAATTAACACAGGCAGTCATATCAAGTCCAGCAAAACATCACTGCCTCCACTAAAAAGTGGGGGGAATGTTTCCACAGCTATCGTATTCCAACATCTTCAATCACATCAAACAACTGGTTTAGAACTTTTTTTACCAAATCACTTAATTATTTTTTTTTATTATTTCCTCTTACATGCCTTAGGCCATAGAAATGACCGGTAGTATAATGATAGATGACTAATAGGCTTTTCAGCAAGTTCAGAAGGACACAAAATTCTTGGCTTTCCTGGTCACCCCACATGCATTTGCATTTAATTGCAATGAGAATGAATGACAACGTCCTGCTCATTGGTGGCTTTGCAAACCTAAGAGTGGAAATACCTAAGAATAGAAAGATTGGAAGGATCTACCAAAACAAAGTTAGAAGATTTTATACTTTAAACTTAGTTTGAAGGACCAGCATGCTTGTTTACACCACTTAAGCTTCTAGACTATTCTGCAAGCGTGTGTTTAGGAGACATTCTTGTTAAGGATCAAATATTAATTAGTTGCTATATCTGTACAGTGTGATGAGGAGTGTCAAGACTCAGATCGTGAGGATTGGGTCACTGTAACGGTGACAAGCTCAAGTCTAGAATATGAGTTTTATTCAAGCTGAAAACACTTGTCTATGCACTCAAAACACATGGAAGGTCTCCTTGGAGTAATACAATAGATCGAACCATCTAGGCAGACAAACTATACTAACATGTTATACCTTGAGAGGACAAGTTAGGGGGTTGGCTATAGATGGCATAGGGCCAGATGGAAGATGTGGCAGGGAGAAGGCCACACTTGATATGCTTACCCTGCCCATCTTCCCACGGGCATGTTCTTTGGCTTATGTTAAGGGCTTACTTCACAACCCCCAAAGCTCTCCAAGCCTGAGTACAGGCTGGCATTCAAATAATAGTTTAGTACGGATGCAGCCTAGATGAATCAACTGTATTTTTGAGTCATGTGGGAAGTAGAGAACAATTTTAACACACGATCAAACGTGCTTACTACTGCAATTTTTACATGTGGCATTTTCCCCAGTATAAACATAGCCCAAGGCATTTTCACACTTTTCTTAGTTCTAAGGGCATGATTTTCCTCCTACATACTGCCTCATGAACCATGCCACTGCCACTGAATCTTTTAATTTCCTGCATGAAAATACACATTACTTCAAATTCTGTCTACAAAAATGTTATTTCCACTGCTATTTCTTTCCCATTAAAAAAATATATTTTTCATTCTGCTGCCACTTACGGAATTTTAAAATAAAATATGCCCTTATGATATACTGCAGTTTTACATTAATAAAGGAAATATACAAGTACTTCTCTACTCTTGATCTCTGTTGACTTGGAAAGTTCTTTGAGCAAAGCAATGAATAAAAACTTCCTGAATCTAATCTGTAAAAACTGGCAGGGGGTTTTGTTCGGTTGGTTGGTTTGAGGTGTTTGGGGGTTTTTTTGGTTGGGTGGGTTTTGGGGGTTTTTTAGAGAAAAGAGAAAAATCCAACAGAATGGAGTAGATGAGAGCTTATTCTGAATTTCTTTCTCATTCTAGTAAGCAATGCATTCTAGGAAGATGGGTACAGTAGATTTTTATTTTAACACCAGCATTCAAGAAATTTGACTTTTAACACTATATAGTTAAGTTTGTTTCCACACTAAACAGCCCAAGGAAATGAAAGAGTCACTATTTCTTATCTGGGGCCAAGATAAGTCAAGACTTATCCCAGAGGAAATATTAGTGCTTCTAATATCATATGCTTTGACAGCACAGTCTGAACAATGGAAACAAAATGCTAGCATTTGATCTGTACGTGTTATAATCAATAAGCTTTGCTATTTTGTAATTCATGAGCACAAATTCTCATCATGACAAAGATGAAGTGGAAAACAGGTTTGGCAGAATTTAGCAATGGGCTGATAGCAAGTAATTCATTCCATACCTTTAAGCATACTTGCCATCTTTGAACCTTTTTTAGCTCTAAAGATAACCTTTCTGAGATAAAGGAACAAAAGTGCAGAGGATATTCATGTTTTAGAATAATCATGGGTTTATCTCAGGGTATAAGAATTTAGACTACATAATAGATAACATTTGAACAGGCAGAACGTCAGAGTCCCCATCACCTGCTAGTCTCAGTTTTAGGATGTGTTTCAAGGTTAGATGTCTTAATGACGACAGAATTTATATTATCAAAAACATGAACAGATGTTGCTACCCATATAGTCACAAAATGAACATCCAGAAAGGGAACCAACTGTAAACTCAAGAATTACACTCATTAACCTACATGTGTGACTCTCTAAATTGGTTCAGGCTTTGTCTCTAAATACAGTTCCACATCCTAAGGAGTGTGAAATGCTTTTCCCCCCAAGCAGATATGACACATCTGGGTGTCACAATGTACTCAGATAAACAAATAGCTATTATTTATTAACTATTTGACTGCTGATTACTTCAGAAAAAAACATCTGATTCTAGGACTGAAGCAGCAGCAGTGTTCAGGACAAAAACTGAGTAGGCAGGTCTATAACTACTTCTTTATTTTGAGCTTTATTGTATTAGTACTATGGCCTTGTAATTGTATAGGGCTACTCAGAAGACAGAATTATTACCACTATCAATTGGGATTAAAATTTGCCCTATATATTTCTTCTTACTTCAGTAAAACATAACTGCTGCATTGTACAGGGAGTCAAACGATTCCAGAGACTACCAGAACAAATTACCGAATCTAAATCCGTAACATAGAAGTACAAGATTTTGAGCCATTCTGCTACGTCTCACAAATCTCCAGTTTGGGTGAAGAACATCAGTCAAGCCAGCTTCTCCTGTGCTGCAGGCCAAGGGGCAAGCACTTCACTGCTCTGACTCTGCACCCGACCTTTGTTTCACTCCGTGTACTCCCTTCCATGTGACAACAAACATAAGAACTCGTGTCTGCAGAAACACAGGTCAGAATGAGGAAGCTAAATATATTTAGAGAGGTTAAATATACTTCAGTCAGCAGGACTGATTAATTCATCTAGAGTATTTTAAGAGTCAGCTAAAGCAATGCCTTTGATACTTCAAGGAAGACTGATGAAATCCCAAAGGATTTGTGAAACGCAAACATAATACTTTCCTTTAAAGTCAGAGAGAACAACCTATAGACAGATTTACAGGCTAGACAGTCAGATTTTGGCACTCGGGAAAAATACTGGGCAATGTTAAACAACTTTAGAGGTACATATAAGACAATGTTCAGTATGGGGTCTTTTTTGAGAACCCCTCCCAAAATAATTAAACCAATCTGTGCTTCCTCATTTCCTTTTATATGAGGTGACTTAACAAAGGAGGAGGAAATAATAGACACTAGGCTTAGGAAACATGCCGACAGACTAAGAATAGTTAAGCATTGGAACAAGTGTGTTGAGAGTCTGCAAAGAGGAAGGCTTTAGTAACAAAAATCTATCAGAGTTGGCCTAGGATCATATTTGACCTTGCTTCCACACTTTGAGAGGGACTAGAGGATCTTCTGAAGTGCCTTTTGATTTCTAGTTCTATGACACCATAGTATCTCATAAACAAGTAGGGAAATCAAGATTAAATTACTGAAGGAAAGATATGTAATCATGCTAAACATTCAAGGAAGAGTTATTCCTTGCCAAGCTGGAAGTCTGCCCAGGATCTTCCTGCAGAGGACTCCGCTATATTAGCTAATGTTATTTTCAGTATTTAAAGGATGATGGAGAAAACATAGATACATAATATCTGTGGATGATTTTGAAGCTCAGAGCAAGCCCTTCAAAGATCAGAATTAAAACTCCAGTATACCAAGAAAATTTTAAAAGAACCCAAAACTAAAATCCATCACTATGAATCCAATGATGACATAAGCAAGGTGCTACACTTTTCAAAGAGAAAAACACCCTCAAAACATGTAAATATAGAATGCAGAATAGAAAGGTTTAAAAACAAAAAGTCATTCCAAGCAACCATTCACGTCATTTCAGATTTCCTTGCAACAAGGTGAAAGAAACAATCTAAACAAAAATCTTTTCTGAAGAAACTGTCTCAAACAAAAAAGCAGTCACTCTTGGCACTGTGGTCATCAGATGCCATCTACCTGTGGCGCAAAAAAAAAAAAAAATCTAGAAGGAAAAGAAGTCTGTTACCATCTCTGGTCAGTAACTTAAATATTTTATTATTTGAATGAATCCAAATTTTCAAACTGCATCAAGGTGTTCTTGAAAACCTATTTTCATGAAGTCATTTAGCTTTAGCACCATCATGTCATTATTCCTCTCATTTGCCCACTGAGGTTGCCTCTTATCAGGTTTATTATGAGTAAATACTGATATTTAATGTTGGAACATTATATACTTTGAATCCTCAACTGAAAGAGCAATTTTGCAATTTCTGGGAAGCAATTCGTACAGTTTCCAAATTTATTAATGTTCTAAATGACACTGAAAATGCTAAAGTACTAAATATAACTTCCAGTTAGAACATACTGAAACTGTACAGACACATTCGAGGTAATCTCAGAGAGAATATAAGAGTTTGCTCTATCAGTATTTTGAATAAGTTTTAAAGACACATAATCTGCTAGTTCTTCTATAAAAATTCCTCTCACAAAATTGCACAGAGGATTTCTTTTTGTCCATACCCTGTTCTGGATCAGTACAAGCCTTTTGCAGTTTCATAACTTCCCAAGGAAACTAGAGATGTCTGAGGAAAAGGAATTTCAGTTCACCCAAGACAGTCCTGGTAAACTTCAGGAGTTAATGAAGGAATTAATAAAGGACATTTCTTCCGTATCATAAGGGAACACTGTGGGTTAAAGGGGAAGGGGATAAAACAAAAGGAATGGATCAGTGTCAAAATTTCCTACCAAGAACACAAATGCAGATAAACTCATATATTACTCCTCCTTTCAATTAAATAAAAATTGCAATTAAACATATAGATAAAAATATGTTCCATAATCCAAACATTTTATTTTTAGGAATTACTAAAGAACATATAAAACTCAGATTTTTTTTTTTTTCCCTAAACTAAAGCTTTTTGGCATTAATCCAGTAAAGTGGATATTCCTAAATGTTTTTTTAAATTAATTTTAACACATACATCATCATTTGTAATCCTACCAATAGCCCCAGTGTCTTCAACTAGCTTAACTCCTGTTTAAATACACACTTACATCAAGCCTCAAAGATCATGTCTATTCAGTTTTTTGGACTCCATGCTTTCTATGGACATTCAAGATAATAAAGCAAAATGTGTCACAGTCATAGGCCAGATGTACAACTTCTCTGTATCATATTCAAATTCACAGACCTTACAAATGGTATTTAAGGGGTCTGACGATCAAAAAGTCACTGAAGCTGTCAACAGGCTTTTTCCAGGGACCGTGGTAGACTTTGCTAAGTTCCATTTCATTTTAAAATGTGTACAATTCCAAGCCCACAGATGGGGGGTGGGGGTGGGGGGTGGGGGTGGGGGGGAAGGTTGATTTTGTTTTAATGCACACACTTTGAATGTAATATTTTCTGAGAAGAACTTAGGACCTTGGATAAACACCCCTTCATATTTCCCAATTAATGTAAGAAGGAATGCCAAAAAAACCTCATGAATGCATGGGGAAATCAGACATCACATATGCAATATATTCATTTACTGCTAATGCACACAAATCTGTTATTCAAGTCAACCTGAAGTCACTGACATTATTTCACAAAATTTACCTCAAAATCTTTTCATTGCAGTGCTGCAAGAACAGACTACAAATTGATTGAAGCAGGAATGTGAAAATTAAAACATGATCAAGGACGGAAAAATCCTAGAAAACAACCTACCTTAAATAGCCAAGAAAATTTAAAAAACTATGTCCACAAATCTGTAACAGTCCCACTTGCATTTTCTATTACAAACAGTGTTGTAGTGTAAAACCCAACAGAAGTTAAGAAACAAAGCTGCACACACAACTTGTAGACATGTAAGCATAGCCGAGGGCATAAAGGCAAAGACAGTGATCAAAAGCCTTGCTGAATCACCAGTATTTCAGACACTGAAGCATGTAGGCATTTGAGGTATGCTAGGATCCCCTAAAATTTTTTTAAAATACTATTTTGAGACAATATAAATTTAAGGACGCTTCTCAAATTTGGTCAGCTTCTAATTTACTTCTTTCTAATGCGAGCTAGTTCCTGCGATGCACCTGTTCATTCAAGAAAACATAGATGCAGATTAAGAGATGAGTTATCCCTGGTAAATAAGGCAGTCTCAGTAGGTATGCTGGTACAATTTGTATTAATGATGGTAGTTTTTAAAGCAACAAGGTGTAATAGCCAGTTAAATAACAGTTCCACAAATAAAATTTTGCACACATTAACTATACTAGCATTTCATTTATTAATAACAACTGAAAAACTGTCACTTTACTAAGCACCAAATTTTGCCCTTCTTGTCAACACCTCACCTATGCTTTAAATGTTATGCAAATATTTTATTTAAAAAGCCCAAACAAACAGTTTCAACTGAAGCAGGTCTATTGATGATTTCTATTATTTCATTCAGGATAACTATTCATAACGGATCCCCTAACCAAGGATAAAATTACTAAATTTTTAGAAACACAGTAAACCCCATATATTTGCTAAAAAACGTCAATTGCAGGCTTTAGAGATATAAAGTTAAAAGCTCAATAGGTACTCGATTTTATTTGACACTGATGAGGTAAATTCAAAAGACTTACCCTCTAATTACTATAAATACTGAATGCACTAGCATCTGTGTATCAAAAGGAATGATTATACCTTAACAAAACGTGCCAACAGACGCAAAAAATGCAAGCAGGAAGCGTCACTATATTTTTACTTGAAACAAGCAGGTCCAAATTCAGAGACAGCATAAGTGATTAAATGTCCGTGTCCCACATGAGCAAACTATCATTTCTCCATTCATTGCTTGTCAATGCTTAGCACAACAGGTTTGTTGTTTTGTTGTTTTTTTTTTTTAAAAAAAAAGGACAAGAATGCCAAATTCATTCTTTTCCAAATTCAAATTTATTGTACCAAGCGTTAAACTTGATCTCAATATCGCCATTAAAACCAAACCAAAGTATTCTCGGCTCATATTTCCTTAGTCATTAACGTGCTACCGCAAAACATAACAGGATTACAGTATATAGGAAATCTGACAAATTTTTGTCCAACCTACAGTTGCTGGTGTAGCCAAGATGCAACCTTCAGATGATTCCCAAAGGAAAAACCAGCATCGTATGCTGTCATGCACAGCACGACGGTGCAGATTCTGACAGGTTTACAGGCACTGTTGCAATACAAGCAACCATGAGTTTGAATTCTAAAAAGTGTACGCAAGAGACAAGTAACAATGTAAAGCATAGGAAGGAGGAGGGAAGGACAGTGGCAGGACAAGTCCAGATAAAGCTAAATGAATGCACAATTTTCAGTAAATATTAAATAAGGTTCAATTCTTTTGAATGTCATCAGCAGTCATAATGGATTCAGTGGGATCAGACTACAATACCAGTAACAACTGACCTTCAGTTAGATCGACTAAGAATAAAGTCAGCTTCAAATCGTAATCTTAAAACTAGACAGGAACACATGATCATCTGTGGAATTTAACTATCCCAGTAAAGTTTCCTCAAGAAGTTCCTCTGAAAACCATGTAAAATAATCAGTTTTTCTTAATCTGATATAATCTTATTATCAGTTAATGATAAAACATCTTAAGAAACTAAAGAAGGGGCGGGGGGGGGACACACACCAAAACCCAAACCAAAATGGACTACAATCTTCAAGGATGAGTATATTGAAGCCACAACTGATTTTCACAGAATCACAAAATGGTAGAGCTTGGAAGGGACCTCTGGTGATCATCTAAGTCCAACCCCCTTGCTAAAGCAGGATCACCTAGAGCAGGTTGCACAGGATCGTGTCCAGGTGGGTTTTGAATATCTCTGGAGAAGGAGACTCCACAATCTCTCGGGGCAGCCTGTTCCAGAGCTCCGTCACCCCCAGAGTAAGGATGTTTTTCCTCATATTGAGATGAAACTTCCTGTGTTCCAGTTTGTGCCTGTTGACCTTTGTCCTGTTGCTGGGCACCACTGAAAAGAGTCTGGCCCCATCCTCTTGATATCCACCCTTTAGATATTTAGAAATGTTGATGAGATCCCCTCTCAGTCTTCTCTCCTCCAGGCTGAACAGCCCCAGCTCTCTCAACCTTTCTTCATAGGAGAGATGCTCCAGTCCCTTAATTATCTGTGTAGCCCTCTGCTGGGCTCTCCCCAGTAGTTCCTTGTCTTTCTTGAACTGGGGAGCCCAGAACCAGACACAATGTTCCACATGTGGCCTCACCAGGGCAGAGTAGAGGGAGAGGATAACCTCCCTCGACCTGCTGGCCGCATTCTTCTTAATGTGCCCCAGGATACCATTTGACCTTTTTGGCCCAAGGGCACACTGCTGGCTCACGCTCAACTTGTTGTCCACCAGGACTCCCAGGTCCTTCTCCACAGAGCTGCTTCCCCGCAGGTCAACCCCTAACCTGTACTGGCGCTTGGGGTTATTCCTCCCTAGGTGCAGGACCCTACACTTAGCCTTGCTGAATTTCATTTGGTTCCTCTCTGCCCAACTCTCCAGCCTGTCCAGGTCTCACTGAATGGCAGTGCAGCCTTCTGGTGTATTGGCCACTCCTCCCAGTTTTGTATCACCAGCAAGCTTGCTAATTTTCCATCATTACATCACCATCTCAAAAAATCTGGAGTAATTTCCAAAATAAATGTTTTGGTTTTAAATCAGATGCTTACTGTAAGCAGGGGGTTAAGGAAGGAAGGAAGGAAGGAAGGAAGGAAGGAAGGAAGGAAGGCAGGCAGGCAAGCAAGCAAGTTTCAGAATTCGTTGTAATATAAAATATCCAGAAGAAGCTGTAAACGGTAGGAGAAACCATTGAGAGCACCTCATATTAAATGCACGCAAGTGTCTAAAATTATGGCTGCATTCTACTTTCTTGAATTCTCTTCCAGATTTTTTGAATGTCACAGTCCATCTAGCTTGCCAATTAGTCCTCAGGACAAAAAGCTTGCCACGCAACGGTGACAAACAGGGCTTACTTGAGGTAAGGAGCCTCAGCAGGCAAAAACATTAATTAGTAAATCTTTTTTTTTTTTTCCCTCACGTTAAAGTTGCCAAAAGCAAGAGAAGGCATCTGCTTATACTTATTAAAAATAACCTCTCCTGCCAGTGATTGAAATACAAGTTTAAATTGCAAATAATAGAAAAATGGAGAAACTACCCTCTTTGCCAATGACACCCCGCAGAGTTGGTGAGATTCGCAAAAGCGTTTATTGCAGCTAACACTGGTTTAATGCAATATAATGTTTAATATATCTTCTTTCTGCATTTCAAGATGCTGCATGGGTTTTTTTACTAAAAGAACTAGCAAAAAAATCTTCTCAATCTTACTCTCTATTATATATTTCACCATTGCATTCTTTTACGCACAGTATCTTGTCCAGACATTGGCAATAATAAGAGCAACCTAAAGAGCGATGAAAGGTTTTAGAAAGGCTTTTTTTTATTTTTCCCCTTATGAAACACGATGCAGGCATAAAGAATTATTTTTAGGGGAGAAAGTATTAAATGGACATTTAGCAAAACTGCCCACTGCTTATTTTTTGCTGCTTTGTTATGTAAGAACACAAACCCTTTCCCAGTCAAAATTTCATATTGCATCACCGAACATCACGTTTCACAAACTGTATGTGGAATATATACAGAAAAGGTAGATCAAATACAGCTCCAGCCCTGCTCCAATGTAACTGTGTGCACCAAATTCTAACAGCAGGCTTTTCATTTTCTCTGGGATGTCTAATTCCAGGTCCACTGCAGTTCACGGGAACCTGTCCAACCAATGTCATGAAGCTCTGATTCTGCTGCATCTTGAAAAACTGCTTGGAAAATATTTTAACATTAAATGGGTTCATACTGGAATTTCTATCAAATTTCACACTCTTTGGAAGTAGTAGTTTAAATTCTTGTATGTAAGAAAGTAAACACTGGGTGAAATATTGTGGTTTCATCTTATGGAACACATAAGCAACAGCTTCCTGATAAGAAAGTTGTTGTGCTGCTATCATTACTCTTTTTGAACCTTCTCCACTTCTTCCTTATCAGTTTTGAGAAGAGAAGGGCAGAAACATGCACAGTATTCAGGATGCTGACAAACCACGGATTTCTGCAACAGTGCACCGCTGTTCTGCTTTGCTCCCCATTCTCTTCCTGATGTGTCTTAGCATTTTATTTCCCTTTTTGACTGCTATTTAACATTAAGTTGTATATGTAATGACAGACTGACATTTGTCCTTGTTACACAGCAGCTCATTGTGTGGCAAGGAGACCAACTCAGAAGCTATCATTTAATATACAAAGTAAAGGAACTAAAAAAACCTAATATTTGTCTACTAGAATTTCACTTGCCATTTTGTTGCCTGTTCAGACAGTGTCTTAAGGTACCTCTGCCATTCTTCACAGTCAGCCATAGCCCCGTTTCCCTGTAATAACTTGCAGTTATCCCCTTTTCCAGGTCACTTAAAAATATACCGAATAGTTCAGAACCCAGAGCAAACCCTGTAAGTCTTCTCTCCCTCCCTCCATCACGAAACCAAATAATTTACTACCATCCTCAGGTTTTGTCCTTTCACTAATTATTTATCAAAGGAAAGATGTTCCTTCTTAGGTCTTGGCTGCCTTGTTTTCATAAAAACCTCTGCTGAGAGATTTTGTCAATAGACAGTGGGATGTCCAAGTACAGCACATCATTCAGGTCACCCTCACCAACAAGGTGTGCCAAGTCCTTCAGAGAACTCCAGAAGAACTGCTGTTACGCAAGACTTCTTTTCACAAAAGCCATGTTGACTATTCCCAAGTATATCTACCAAATCTATATCATATTTATCCATTTGTTCACAAAGTCTAATCTAAATTTCTACTACAGCACAGAGATTCACAGGCTTTAGATTTCATATCAAGTCCTTTCTAAAAACTGGCATCGTTTGCCATCCTCTAATCCTAGGTGCCAAGACAATTTTAAATGAAAAGTTACACATCACCAATAGTAATACAGCTATTTCCCCCTTGAGTTCCTGTAGCACTCTTGGGTGAATACCATCTGTTCCAAGTTTTTATCAAGGCAGTAGGTGCTCTCCAGACACACTGAAAGACTCCTCCTGTTCCATATTTTGATGCACTATAGCAGTCAGATACAATTAAACATTTCAAATTAACAATTTAATAAACTGCATGAATCAAATTCACCTGCTGTATGTTATTGTTATTGTCTGGCTTTTGACATCACCAGCATAAACTACCTGACTGCCTTCTGATGCCAGAACCGCCACCAAAACATTGGGTAAAAGCAAAATTTATGGAGAACTCAATGTTTTTTTAATCAAGTAAAAATAACAGTAATGAGGTCCACTGAGCTACAGAAATACACACACTCACGCTTCTGTTATTTCATTAGAAATACACAGAATCTAAATATGCTGCTTATAGCAAACACCTAGCAATTGGGGTTCTTAGATTTTCTTCTACAAAACAGAACCCTCCTGAGCCTGACAAGTGAGCACAAGAAAATAAACAACAGTTAGCTTGTTATGTAATAAATATGTAACCCATATTTGCATATTTAAGATTCACAGATGATATCACAATATTATTGTGGCCTTTTATATAACAGCAGCAAACCAGAAAATGCAGACATTGCTTTGAAGACTTTCTCTGCTAGCTTTTCTCCACCCACAAACACACACAGATGAGCATGCGCATTTTGACTGCTAGTGTGCACGGGCAGAAAAATTTCTGACACAGATGCTAGATCCAAGCCATTCTGCTCCATAATAATATGAGCTTGACTGAAAAATGAAATCCAAATGTCTCCATGACGTGAACTACCATGTTTCGTTGATTTGCCATCATGAAAGCCAGGTTTTTTTTAATTTCCTGCTGGTGGAACTACCATTGCTTTTGCTATCGCTGTAAAGTCTGTGTTCGTTATGCTAAAACATTTATTATCAGTCTTAAGGTAATACTGAGTGCTCTCAGAAAACTTCTTGGCACATCATGAAAACTGTAGCTGCTTTGTAAGACATAATAATCATCTTAGATATGTAATAACAAGTATTGTCAGAGTGATATAAGTGAATCAAAATTAGAAACTCTTAGCATTTTTGTCCTAAACTTGCCCATTTATTTCTGATAAAACTTTTTTATTCAGATTCCTGAGTTTCTTCAGGTGTATGAATTTGGTTCCTAGGATTTGATATTTTAAAAACACAATATTAGTCATATACTATTGTTTTATTAAGGGGAGTTTTTCAAAGGACAAAAGGTAGTCAGGCATGAAATTGATATTCACGAGTACTTCATTTTGCTTTTGTTTCTCAGTTCCATTTTTTTTTTTAGGATATTTTTGTGAAAAAGTTCTTGTGCAATTCCAAGAATAACGTTTTATGCTTTAGCTATGAAATTCAAAAGGTATCCGGCATCTTGAAAAACCCTTTAATTTAAAAGAGTACTTTCTAAAACCTATTGTGTCCTGCAGAAGAATGAGGACAGAGAAGTGAGTCGCCTCCTGCCAGAAGATATCCTCCAACACATTCTGGGCTCTGCAAAAGTCTCATCAAACACAAAAGGTTGCAGTCTGTAGATGTAGGGCATATATGCCAAGCAGCCTGTTCATGGTATGGGATATTCAAAACCAAAACTTGTGGGTTGTGGAAAAGTGTGCCAGGTGTGTCTAACAGAAGACACCAGCACCCCAGGTTTGCCAGAATACTGGAAAGAAAGTTATGCCAGAATTTCTCTCACTGGCAGTCTAGAAGTCCTAGGAGCCTCAGCCTGCAATCGGGCATGCTAGGGAAATCTAGTAAGGATTTTGGCACCCTATTGCAGAGCTGTGACTCAAAACCTCAGGAGCCCTTGGCTGCTGTCTTGGTAACGTCACTGAGCAACTGTAGCACACAGGGGGAATGCTGAAATTTAGAAAAATTCCATTTCAGTGTTTCTAGGAAAGAGAAAAGAAGAATATCCAGCTAGAAAGTAATTAAAAATATTATTAGCTATTTAAGACCAAATTCCGCCATAAATAATTAAAACCACAGAATTTCTTACGGATGAAAAAACCTTACAATTTTGACATCTGCACTCACCACATATTCAGGAATAAGAGACTTCCATTTTCACACAGGCATCAAAATAAATCATTCCACTACCAGAAGCTAATGACCTGGTCAGATGCAGCTTGGGCCCAGAAGGTCTGTAACCTAAACTCTTTGAACGGCTCTTGCTGAATAGTAGAAACTGTGCTGCAAATGACACGGCTCAAGCCTAGGTTTTAGGTACCACTCAGCAATTCGAACTACGAATGGTGGAAGGAGGGAGCAGTTAACAAAAGTCAGTCACAATATTTACAAAACAAAAGCTTTAGAAAACACCTTCTAGGCTTCATGTTTTAAAGACAGATTTTAAACATTTGTAACATTATCCTTTCAGATGTCCACTCGATGCATTCACTGCTGGTTTGACAGTCCTTCCTATCAGCCTCCCATCGTTTCATTTTGAGGCAGAAACTCAGAAACCCAATCAGGTTTACCTTATACTTGCAGTAAGATTTAATTTCTGAAAAGATCTCGTCCTGTGTTTTCTAACATTTTATTAGATCAGACAACCATTCACATAGTGGAAGAAAGAAGCAAAAGGAGCTGCTGTCTTTCCATTTTCCCCCAAAAGGCAGCCACAATATCCAAAATAGTTTACAAACCATTGAAGAGCTGTGCAGTAAGATGAGTGTGTGTTCAGGGAAAAGAACACTTACTAAATACACCTTTCAAACATCTCCCATAAGTTGCTTCCAAACTTTGCTAAAATAAGTCATGATGGTTTTGCAGTGAAGACAGAGCTCTGAAATGCTTTTGGTAGCATTGGTTGAGCCCTTCTTCATTCTCAAATTCCACTTCTTTCAGGAAAAATGCGTTATACTGCCAGAACAAATGGTAAGTAAATACTGTTTTCTTACTGCCTAGTCTAGTAGACAGTGGGACAATCTTTTATATCCCAATTACCTCAGCATGATTTAAAACGGCACAAACCAGTTCTAAGTAGTAGAAGCATTTTTAGACATCTGAGAGAGACTTCCCATGAAGGTAGATTAATACCTGGAAGAAGGTAACATGTAGAAGTTAAGACAAATTACATCTGTTCTCCACTAAAACCCCCTCACAACAGAAGGCTTTTTGCCTTCCTCATTTTTTCCAAATGTGATATATCTGAAAGACAGATGAATCTATTACAGAAAACAAATCCCAAAAAGGACAGTTACACCCCACCACAAATTATGGCTTCTCAGAGCAGCATTTTCCATCTAATCCATTAAGAGCCACCAACAGCTCCTTGAAAGTTTCACCTTGCGGAAAGACATTGCTCAGAGAGCCATCCTGGATGACAAAGCTGGATGGGGGAGCAAGGGGGGGACACAGCTATTACTCAGCAGCAGCGAAAAGATAAAGCTTTACAATTGAGAAAAACATTGCCACTGCTCAATGAAAGAGTAGTTTGTAAGTACAAAACTGTCTAAGCCTACATAAGTTTTATATGCATCAGTTCCTAATATTTAAATTCGATGGAAAATTTAGAGCTCGAGTAAACTGTTACTCAAGCAACTATAGATAAGACACACACACACAGAGAGCTTCCACTAAATCAAGTACAAGATAAACTGACAGTAAATTTTAGAACCATAGAATCATAGAACAGCCCAGGTTAGAAAAGCCTTTGAAAGATCATCTAGTCCAACCTTACAAGATTACCTAGCACCCTGTCCAGTTGCATCTTGAACACCTCCAGTGGTGGAGACTCCACCACATCCCTGGGGAGGTTGTTCCAGTGATTGATTGTTCTCACTGCAAAAAATTTATTTGCCAAGAAAATTCACAGTTGCAGCTGCCCAAAGATACCTTACAGTAGGGTAATGAAAAGGAAATACCAAAAAATACAAAGACAACAGAAAATCAAACGCTCAGAATCTTCCTGTCTGGTAAAAGCACTCATCACAAAAAGTTACAAAAATACATTGAATAAAGCACCTTTTGCAATTGTTAATTTAATAATTTACTAAATCCATTTAGAGTTATTCATAGGGTTTTTTTCTTTTTCAAAGTGATGCCAGATAAAGTTTCTTTAACAAATATGCTTAAAATTTCAACATTCTCTGAAAGGAAAGCCTTCTGTTTTGCAGAAAGCTTCTTATTAAGTATGGTTTCAAAAGGTATAGCTTCACATCTGGAGGTTATCCATACTTCAGTAATTCCAAGTACTGTCCTCAAGTAGGCTAGGGTCTTGAAAAAGATTTTTGTTCTTTGGAAGAATAAAATACTATTCCTAACATAAATGTTTCATGTTCCATAAAACATGAAAATGCAGCTACAAAATACAACTTAGTATTATTTGTTGGCTGGAAATTTGTAGGAGCAAAACTGGAACAGTACATTAGGATGCCAAGAATCTGACCTTCTATGCCTCTGATGAATCGATAGCTGTAGAGAGCCCGCTCCATGTGATATGTACCATGCCCGAGACCTGACTAAGATATCTGGAGTGAAGTGCTACTTGGTGGCTATTCCAGACAGGATGACTAGTTTCCTTGTGAACTCCTACATTAGCACATCAGTTCAGATGATGAATCCACTTCCAAGGCAAATTTTCCACTTCACTATGCTAACTATGTAAACCAGAAAATATGCTCCTAACCATTAATGGCATCATGGGACCAGACAAGAGGTAGGCTGAAATAACGCCCCTAAAATGTGTATGACGTGTATTTCATTTCACAGATCTGCTCCCATTGACCTCTACTACCCTGTGTGGAGATCTTGAGTCACTCAAAGCTTTTATCATCCTTGGCCAAGAGAAGCATTTTGCCTCATGGAACCAATTTTCAGCGGCACTCCACGTGCACTCCTGGAGGGACCACCTCCCCCGGGGTGCTCCCATGGGACCAGTACTGCCTACCCTAGAAAATAAACTTTTCCAGACAGTCCAAGTCCTTCTCGAGTTAGTATCCATGTAGTAACCAACCTAAAAGCAACTAGCAGGACAAAATTAGTGCACAAAAGAGCTATGAGGATTTACTCACACTCAAACAGTGATTTGGCAGTCAACATTTAATGCCATAGAAGGAAAATAAATGCTATTATAAATAAATAAATACTATTAGGTGAATAGATGGCTGTCAAGACAGCACTGCAATATGGCCTAGCTGTTTCAAGTAAATAGCAGAAGCTATGTTCATCTTTTACTGGCAGTTTAAGAATCTTGAGGCTTCCTACTGTTACAATAGTAAGAATAATATTGTTTAGACTAAACCTATCAGTTATAAAAAAGTAGCATCATTGCTACCTGGAATGTTATTTAAATAAGACTGCCTTACAAAATGTCTCAGTTCTCCTCCCATGATAACGCTGCTATTTAGCTTTATAAAACCAACACAACAAGTATAAACATAGTGGTACAATTTTTGAGTATAGGCAAGGTCAAAGGGCAATGAAGGATGAATATGACCCAGAAAATTTCATTACAAACAAGTTATCAGAAGGCAGAATTTGACTTCATCTAGTCATTCAAAAATAAATTTTGTCACATGTCAAACGAATAAGATTGTGGGTTAAAGTACTGACGATGGCTGTTCCTGTCAGGTCACATAGAATCCACGTGAGTTAATAATGTATTTCTTTCTTCTCCTCTACCTCCTTTACATTTTCTTCCACAATATATGTAGCATTATTGAGAAAGAATGGGCTACAGGTGTTCAGAATCTCAGAAAGAATATTTTCCATTTCTGATCCCTCATAGCACAGAGCGTATTTTGAATTTTTATTTTTTTTAAAAAAAGGATCATTTTATTTTTTCAGTTACCAGGAAGTTCCCCAAAGCCCACAAAGCCACTCTGCAAATGACACAGGGTCACCCAATGCAGCAATGACAAGTTAGAAATAAAGCAAGTACAGCACGCGGAGGCAGGCTGCCCATTATCTATAGTTTTCAGAATATAACCAAGTTTCCCTCAGTAGCATTTTAGATTTCATTTCTCCATAATCAAACAAGAGACATGCACCTTGAAACCCTTAAAAACAACCCAGTCAAGCAGTTCTCATACCTCGCTTTATAATCTCACAAAACAAACTGCCTGGAAGCAGCTTTGCTTCCCTGAGGACTTTCACCTATAAAACAAACTCCATTTGAGCTTTAGTTTCCTCTTCATTCCATATCATGGAAAATCCCCAAGGATATTAAACATTTCTTAGAAATAAGGGCAAAAGAATTCTATTCTTCTAGTATGGAATTCTACCAGCTTTTATAGAAGCTCAATGTTTAGTTGTACAGCTCATGCTAACAATCGTAAGTTAATGAGGGCTGACAAAAATGTCACCGACAGGGAGTCACCAGAAGCAAAAGTGTTCCCTTGGCATCCTCCAACTAGCCAAACATTTATTTTTTCTTTTTTTTTTTTTTCCATTTTGTAAGAAAATGGATTGAACAGCTGAAAAATGCACTCTTCTACACCTCTCTGAATTCTACTTATGAGACACAGCCCACATAAAAAAAGTAAGTGGCGTGATGTAGTTAAGCACTACGCCAGCGGGAGACAGGACAGCTAGCAAGACCTTGAGGTGTGGGTCAGTGTCCGCTCACCTTACACAAGTCAGCAAGCAATTCTATGGCTCTGCAGGCTGCTCTGACACTTTTTAGTTAGCATTACGCTTTGATGCTACAATGCATAATGAACGTGCCAGCCATATTTCTACTTCCATAAAAATACACCTTTAATACAGGTTTTTAAACAGATATATTGATAATGACCCTTTTGCTAGAAAAGCTGCCTTTTTTCTTAAGGTACCTTCTCTGAGGAAGGAAACCTAATGCATGAATCCAAATAAAATTTCACTTAGGAAGATGCAATTCCTCATGAAAAAGTAAGGATATGGTAGACTACTACTGCACAGTTAGTATCATCTCCCAGATACAAACCCAGGCGACCTTCCTGTCTCACACATCTCTCTGCAAGCAGTCGGAGACTGAAGGAAACAAGCTATAGAGATTTTCTTTGCCAGCTATGCGCTACCTGTAACAAAAGTTCAGGTGGAAACTAGAAAATACAAACCCTTTAAAATTTTTCTTAGGTAGCAATATTAAACTGACTCTTCTGGCAAACTGTTCCTCAATTAAATCATGAGATATGAACAAACACAAAGGGAAACATTTATTTGAGAAGCTGTAAGAACTGCACAGCGTGCAGTTTCATATGGTTCATATGCGTGCACTAGGATCAGAAAAAGCCTCAACTCTTGCATAAGATTAATTCATCAGTGCACAAAAAAAATCCTCTCCACTGAAAAGGAAACTGGCGTAAATTGCATTTCTTAAAGTTAACAGAGCGTGGCTTAAAGCCTTTAGAATGCTACTACGCCCAAATTAAAATTTGCTGCCTCACATTTGGTTATTCAGGATTTAACCAATGCTTCAGTTTAGGTTATCTTTGTAACAACCAGGCGGCATAGAAAGCAGTGAGGTAGCGTGCACAAACAGCACAGAGGGCCTTCCAGGTATAATCCTGCCCTGAAAACAGTCTCTTTTTATACATCAGGTTGGGATTCACATCTTACCTGAGTTTCACTGTTAGGTTATGACAGCAAAGGCTATACAGCTGACAACAGCAGCGATGCCCTTTTTAAAAGTTCACACCATTTGATAGGATATAAAAAGCTCCATTCTGGATTTGGTTTGCATTTTATTAGATACAATCTACTCTTCAACCTTTGGGCTAAAATTTGATGGGAAAATGTGATTTTCATCAAGAGTGAAATTACCCACTCCTCTTTCCAAAGTCAACGCCAGCTTAAAATGCTTCAGTTTATCATTTTATCACATTATTTAGTCTTATTATTATTCCACAGGTCTAAAAAAGGACAATGTTTTCAGCTGTCAAAGGAAGAAAATTCTGTCCTTCCCATCGTCAGCCTTGAGCTATTTTAGCAGCCCATTAATGCTTTGAGGACTATCATTGAGACAAATTTAACTTTCTTCAGTTCTTTAAAAACACCTCTAGAAAACAGAGGCAGCACTTCCCCTTTGCTCCTTTGCAAGGCTGCCATCTAGACTGCGGTGCTCCAGTGGCTTCCTTCACCCCCTTGTTTCCTCTGTTTTCTGTATTTCTGATACCACGTAACTAAAAGACTGAGGCGTGTGGTTTATTTCGTTCCGTAAACAGTCTGCGTGAAAGACTTGCTCGGGAAGTTACAGGTTCTCAAAGCCCTGAAATATATCGCACTCATATGAAAAACACTTCAGTCTGATAATGGAGTTATTGTCTGGCTCTTATTGCACGGTCTCTTGCCTCCAACAAGATCAGCTACAGCAACAGGGCAAACCAGGGTTTATGTTGGACCTGGGAAATGCAGTGGAAGTGAAAAGACTACGAAGCTTTTGGCCTGCTCTTATGAAGGTTGCTCGAAGAAATACACTTATCTGGGATTTCCTGACATCTGAATGGACTTCATCAGGCAATGCAGACATCTGCCTGTGAGCTAATCCTTCCGAGCTCTCTTTTTAGCCCAACAGTCTTCTCTAGGGTGTGATTTCCCTATTCTAAAGAGAATATCCACGTTTGGCTGGAAAAAAATCAAATTGCACAAAGTATCTGTTTATCCTCACTGACCATAAAGAGAATCTGGGGGACTAGATCAACTGCATGTCTACAGTAATTCCAGAAAATCCCGGCCCTGGTCTGTAGCATTCTAGCAAAGCCCGGATAATTCTGCCACTGAGTGCCGTCCAGATGCTGGATTCACCGAGTATATATAGTGGGTGGATCCCCAAGAAACTGTTTTTACTCTACAACGGATCCATCTGCATGTCTGTCTGGGTTTCCTCAGGCAAAAATACAGTAGTCCTAAATGTGTAATTCTGGAATGTACAACATGCTCAAAAGAACTTTTTCTTTGAATCAGGGCTTCACATCGCCTTCACTTGGCCAAGGGAGATGGGACACTAGACATGAAGATAGAAACAAGGAGAGTCAGGTACCTACTCCTTTTCATTCACACTAGGAGACCCCAGCTCCTACTCCAGTTTACATACAAATTCCAGCTCTTACACATGCAATAAAATTAAACAGAAAACCAGACAGTTGCTGCTAGAGCGAGATCAAGGCTTTTCTCATGAAGAAAGAGACAAGATTTCAAACATATTGTCAGTCCTAAAATGGGAGGAAAACCACTTCATATTTCTGTTATGCAGAAATCTAAAAGCATTTTGGAAAAAGTCTAAAATATTTTGGGTTCACCTAGATCATCATTAAAGTTCAAAGCCAAAATAAATCGCTTCAAACTTGACTTTTAGGTGTTGTGCTGGATTATTTAACAGTTTTGAACTATTTGAATAAGCTGAAATTAAACAATGTTTCCTGTCATAATTTATGTTTGTGATTAAAAATTTCCATAGAAAAATGAGTCTCAAAACACATCCATCCAAGTCCAAAGGCCAGTGATACATTTAAAGCTACTTCAGATTTCAGTTACAGCATCTACACGCCTTTGTATGGCAGAGGCCCAAATTCACCACCACGTTGAGATGAGAAGACGCAGAGTGATTCCTGCTCCCGCCCCTTGTCATGTGTTTCCCTCCGTGAGCACCAGCCTCCATCAGTTGAGCTACACTTAGGTCTTCATCTGTGAGGCTGAGAAGATAGCAGTGTAGAAATAGAGGAAGAAAGTTATGCTCTAAACTGGTAGGTCACTGAACAAATGGGTATATGCCAATTAATACGAAATTGAAAACAAATATTCACAAGAGACAGTGGCTGCATGACAGAACACTAGTACATGGAGAGAGATTATCTTCAAGGCATTCTATTCCTCACTGTACCCTAATAATCCCTTAAAAAAATAAAAGCATGTGATGCCCTCCCTATTGAATTGAATGGGTTTCCCCTTGTGTTTCCAAACGCTCCTCTCTTAAAGGATAACTCACTTTCCCCAGAATGCCCAGAGATCTGCAAGTCTGACACTGAGATGGACACATTAGACTGGCCAAAGTTTACACACACTGCATCAAATGAAAAAAACAGAGGATTTATGGTGGGGAGATGAAAAAACTGAAGATATGAGCAAGGTGCTTTTTTTTGCAAAAATATAATCAAGGAAAACCAAAGCTTAAGAAATTCATTCAAAACAAAGCAAATGCATTTCAGGTCTCTTGAAATTTGGAAGTGACCATACCACTCACCATTAGAACTGTAAGGATTTTTTAGTTGGTAAGGACGTGCAAACAGATCAGGGCAGAGCAAATAATCTGTGAAAGGTACATTTAAAGGAGTAGTCTTTCAGCCTTTCAAATCTTTTTCTGAAAAGTGCATCTGCTATCCATATTAAGGTACAGAACAGCTTTGATTTTAGTAATAAATATATTACATCATCTTATATAAGCAGAAAGCAAAAGCTGATGAATTTCTGTTACAATTTAAGTGCCGCTGGACACACACAAAACTGAGGAAGGTCCAAGTGTTAACTGTAACGCTCCAGTTTCTCTCTAAACTGAAAATTCGTGAAGAAGCTTATAAAGACAAATTGGAAGAAGGGTTCCAATGACAGATTAAAAATTTAGGGAAGAATTTAAAGCTTTAAAATTAGGAGAGTGGCAAAAAGCCAGAGAAAAAGAAAGAAGCAGAGAATGGAATTAAAGAGCTGGAGGAGCAATGGAAGCAGCTGGGTGAAGGGGTGGGAAAAGAAGAATCGGTGCTGGAGAGTGAAGTCATGAAAGTATGGGGGAAGGTGTGGGAAAGAAGTGAGCAAGAACCTGAAGGGAGGAGAAAAATAAGGGAGAAAGGAGACAGCATACATTTAAAACTATACATTTGAAGAAGCTTTGCATTTTTACCATCTGGCAGCATATGCAGTTTATTATGAGGTGCTGGAATGTGTTTTGTGGTGCAGGGAGAACTGTTTCATGAGCTCATCTGAACTAGATACCTACCATGAAGTTACCCTCTGAGAAGTGGGAGAGGGCCCAGTGATGACTCAGATGATCATGTCTAATCCCGTCATTAGTAAAAATTAAAAATGGGTTCAAACCAAAGCCAAATACTCACGGTGATGCAAACCTCCCTGCTCAGCTAAACCCCTCAAAGTGACATAGCAAATCCTCCTGCCTCTAAATAATGCGTAACATTAGCATTTAGGCCAAGTAACATTTTCCAGGAAATGCATTATCTGTTAGTCAGCATCGTGTTGCATGGAGTGCACTAAACCTGAAGTAAAATGCCTGATTCTATCACTATTTCAGGGACAATTTCACCCAATAATTTTTCTACTTTTAAGTTCACAACGTTGTTAAAGATAAAACTTTAAAAAAATCCAACCCTATTCTTACAACTCAATTCTAGCTGTCTCTTCACAGACAGCCACACCTGGCAGCAGTATTTGGGAGCAGAAGCTGGCTGTCCCTACTATGTCTCAATTAAAACTGAGCATACTTCACAGGTCTTCAAGGCCAGTTCCATTATCAAACTTGAATTAATGTTTGTATTTACTCTGACTCACCAGCACTTACATACACAGCACTCATTTCAAGTCCTAGTGGAAAGAATATGCTGTTTTCTGCTCCGAGTGCGTGGAGCCAAATCATGGAACAAATCATCCTGATGAATAGACTCACTGGTTTCAAAGATTCTTCCCTGCTTACAGGCATTCATCTGTTATTGAAGATATGCCACATGATATAATCAAAGGCATAAAAATAGTTTGACACAGGTAAAGTTATGCAAAAATTGTGTTAAGACTCCCAATTATCTGTCATGCTGTATGCAGCCTTCATTTAACCAACCTAACGAAATACAGTTACAAACATTATGAGAGGCAGAGCATAAGAGAATTAGAATTCATCCTGTGCAACTGGACTTCCATGGTTACATCTGCCAGTAGGGACAGGACAGCTGAAAAAAATTATATAAAAACTAGAGGTGGAAAACAAGACAGTTTGTTATCTACCAAAACATTCTAAAATAAATATGCATACTTTCCTGAAGAACAGAGTCCAAACTTTTTATGAAAGAGTATAGGTGTAATTAGTAAACTACCAGCACTGAATAACAAACCATGCTAAAGCCTGTATGCTTTAAAATTCTGCAGCTGCAGAGTTTGCCACACAATCTCTGTGGAAAATCAAGATTCTGTAGTGTAAAAAAATATATGATTCTAGTGTAGCTTTTTGGTAGGAAATAAAACCCTAAAAACATCAACTGCAATTAAGCCGTTGAAATCATGTTTGCCTGAATTTGTGGAAAGCCTGACATAAGATCTCTGAATTATGCAGTTTCATTTCAGCATCACCATTAACTATCTCGTGATTAATCAAATATGCTTTTCAGACAAACCAATCTGTCTCCTACGTCTTACATAGAATAAGCCTCACTTACTTCTAACTCTAAGCCATTATGAAGATTTGTCTTGGAAAACTTTATCACCAAGAAGGACGTGACATCACACTACTCATTTTCATATTCAAAACTTTCAGTACAAAACTCAGTTTCACATTTTAGTCTGAAATCAATGAAAAAAACCTCCAGCTGCAGAACTTACTGTCTTTCAGGGAATACATAAGACTTAGTTGTCAGTGTTCAACACAGCATGTTCTCACAATGTATATTTTTTCAGATATGTATCGTTTTAAAAAAGCTTCTTGTTTCCCAACTGCAACTCAAAATTTTCACAACAACTATAAAAAACATGCCATAATCCCTGACAAACTGGTGCCAGCAGCCACTTAGCAATCTTGGCCAAATTCAGAAGAGCCTTACATACCCATTGCAATCTTAGTATGATTGCAGAGCAAATATAACTTTGACTATATTGGAGCTGGTGTTAAAAACGATTGGAGAACTGAGGCAAAATTGGCAGGAACTGGACGTTTGTACTCATTGCAAATCACTTTGAATTTAATCTTCAAACAAACATAAGCCTGATCTTGAGTTACAGTTTAAAGTGATCTGGTCATTATTCTCCAAGGCTCTCAAGGTAGATGTACACCATGTTTGCTTAAACGCTTCAGTGATGCCAAAAAGCAAAGTAGTTCCTAAAAGGAATTTAAAAAAAATAAAAAATCCAGAAAGCAGAACATATGCTTTAAATTCAGCTCTACATTAACAGGAACATTCATACCTCTCTATTTACTTGGCTCTTGGTATAGAGGATAAATCTAAAGCGAAAAATCTCAGTCTCTGGATCTCATGCCAACGAGAAGAACTGTTTGGGAGACAGAGATGCCAGCTTGTGTTCTCCTAAGCAATCTAGGGATTTAGGAACAAATTTTGCATACCTTATGCATGCAAGCTCTCTCAAAACCGAAGGAGAGTTCCTCTGAAAAAAAAAAAATTAAGATAAAGAACATGGGATTTACTCAAGTAGAGTTCCTAATGCCTTCAACAAGTATAAGACTAGAGGTCTCTTCAACTATATAGTCATGATCCCTTCCTTTAAAAAGGATTTTGTTAACAGTTGCTGTAAGTAGACAAGCTGTAGATATCAGAAAATCTAGACTGAAATTACAAATGAGCTAGACGCAATATGAAGTTCACATTATGGATCATGGAAGCTTAGAGCTAGATTAATCCCTGAACTCATTCTACTGATTTTTCTGCAAGTCCAGAGTTATCTGATTTTGCACTCTGCAGAGTAAGATTCTACAGCATCTAATGATCTAAGGTGAACCTTTAAGGGGAGGATCTAGGCTTTGACTTCTTGGACACAAACCCGAGGTCACTGGTTTTTATAACAAAAAGAATTTGCTGCAGTATCAAATCAGGGACAAACAGCTTTGATAAGAGATGGAACTTTACTTTCCTTTGATCAACAGCAGCTTCAGGGCTACACCAGTCATTTATTATGACAGAAACAGTTTCTAAGAGGTGACAAGGTTTGATCATAGAAGGTGTGTCAAAGCCAAGTACACAGCTTTGGGGCAGAGCGACGGTGAGATTCGGGTTAGCAGTATTTTCAAAGATTTGGTTACCACAGGGAAATAAAGAAGCTTAACTGTTAGCAGAATGTGTGAATAACCAAAAATAACAATCTGACTTCAGGTGTCATTATGAAGAAAGTCCAGAAATAGTATTAGAAGTATGAAGCAGGTCCAAATGTTCTGAAATGTTTCACCTAATCGACAACAAAATTGAAAGCCACAGTGAATTCCAAGTTATTTGCATCCTTGTTATGAAGGCATTATCCCATTTATATTGGGAATTTAAAGGATTCTGCCACATAAGGGAGAATAATGTTGACTGACTGCAAAGAGGAGACGGGGAAGAGAGAAGGACTGGAGGAAGCAACCAAAAAAGTATCATGGTATACCTAGTGTGTTAGTCTCCATAGCTGTATTGAGGCAGACACAACACAATTCTGGAGATACACAGAACAACTCTACATTTGTAAAGCAACTTCCACTTACCAGTAAATTAGAAAAAAATATGAATTAAGATACCAAAAAATATCATCTCAGGGCACAATTTCTACTTTTGCAAATTGATATCTGTCTGTGTCCTACAGTAAAACTTGCCTAACAGAGCAGAGGGGTAAGAGCACTGCTTATCAAGTCTGCCAAGGTTATTATGACAAAATTAATTTGTGGTGGTATCACAGCAGGGACAAAAGGAACTTCTGCGGCTTTGATGGTTCACACAAGATAGAACTGTATTTAGTGAAATTAAACAATAACATTTCCCCTCTGTCCAGCAGTGGAATATGTCAAGAATAAAACCTGCCTAACAGAGGATGAGGTGAGAGCACCACTTGTTAAGACTGACCAATATTTCCCATAAGAAACTTTTTCTAGCTGTTCATAAAATGATACAAAATAAATCAATGAACTAAAAGGACCAAATGCTTGACGTGCTAAAGATCATTTTTTAAAAAATATTTCAGACAAACCAAGAATTGCAAGAATCAAAAGCAAAAAAAAAAAAAAATTCCATCCATATTAGAACAATTCCTATAACATTTTAGAGACCTGAAACTTGGCCAGTTAGAGAGGCCATTTTACCCTGAAATTCAACTGGCTGTATTGGGCACTCCTGTTCATAACTGTAGCTGAATACTCAGGAATTCAAACCAGAATGTCTACCCCCAAGCTAGACAGCAGCTCTGTTCACATTTACACTCTACAGTTTGGACATGTTTCTGTCATACATCTGTTTCGGGACCATCAAATCTTGAAACTGCAGACCCTAGAAAATTCTGTATTTGAATAAGGACATGAATTCTTAAACCTCATTCCTGTCTTCAGTTCTGTATTCACATGAACAAGAAATAAGTACAGAAATAATGAATGCTTATTCAGCAAGCACCTTTTGATTATTGTGTTACTATTTATTTCTTTTGGAGGAAAAAAAAAGTAAATGTTAAAAAAACACATGTTGGCATGCTACAATACACAATGTTAAATGCTGTAATAACAACAGCAAATCTCAATACCTTAACTCTGATGCTTGACTTTTAGGTATCCTTGGAAAACCTAAACTGCAAACTCACTCAAAGTATGAAAATTAAGTTACAATATCAATGTAATTATCCAGACAGTGTCACACTGACACCTTGTAATTTTCTAGCTGTTGGAGCAGGGGTTATTGGAGCTCTACTGTGTCTGCCATTTTGCAATAATTACTACCTACTACAGTTGTGGAAGCCAGAGATGAGAATATTAAACTATTTCTTATATATTTGAATATTATATATTAGGACAAGGGAAACAAGGAGGGAGGAGAAGAGGGAAAAGACAGAATATAGGCCATATGTCATGCTTCAAGTTGGGATCAATGAAGCCCACGCACTAACTACTATGCAATAATGAATCTCTGTGAAGGAGTTTGGATGTTTATTGCCTCTGTGAGTTATTACTAATGTTAAAAGCAATACAAAATTGTAGAAGTTTGACTCTCTCTCTCCTTCCCCTTTCCTTGCTGACAGGAGCAGCGGTTATCAGCAGTCAGGGGGAGAAGTAGGGTATTAAGCCTGTTGGATCCAACTGAGCAAGCTTGGTCCCAGGTGTCCCTGGAGGTCCTTCACGCCCAGGTGTTGCCAAAGGCAGAGTTAGGCTACTCCTCCTTGGGACAAGGTGGATAAGGTTTAGGAGGTGGAGAGCATCTTCCAGACTGTTTGATCTTTACTGGTTGGTGGACTGCTCTGAGCTGTCACTCAAGCGAGTTGCCCTCAGCATATATTCTTGTATAAATGTAATTCTGTTATTTCTGCCAGTTATGGGAAGGAGCTGCTGGTGGTGCTGTTAATAACAATTGCCTAATTGTGCTTATTTAACCAAAGGTGGAAGTCTTGTTTCTGACAATGAGCTATAACAAGCAAAATAAAAATCCTTGAAAATCTAATTGAACTTCACAACAAAATCTCCAGATTTTCCAGATGTTGCATTTCATATAATTTTAACATTATTCAATTAGAACAAAGAACGTCAGAATAAAAGAGCACATCAAATTTAGACTGGAAAGTCACTAGGGCCGCAGACATTAAATCAATTTTAGTTTCCTCTCTACTGCTTTGGAGATATTTCTTTTTTTTTTTTTTTTATCCACAATCACAGATGAGAGTAAGTACTTTTATAAATGCTGCAACTAATTTAAAGAATGTTCCCATGATTAGTACAACTCTCTTCTCCACTCTGCAAAAAAGCAAGTTTGAACCATGTGATAACAGTGGCATAATGTAGGTCAGATTCTTGGTTCACATTGCTACAGATGAGAAAAAGAGTGGATGTCAGCCACCTATTATTCTCCTCAAATCAGTACATGTATCACAGGGCAATTTAAACCCTTCTATGATTCAGGACAGATTTAAGGATCCTCTTCATTTTGCCAATCACATCACACAACTGAGACACTTGTGGTAGCCATCACACGCTGAGAACTCTAATCGCGCGTTCCTTTTCCAGGCATATCTGTCATTTGAAGAACATGCAAGCAGCACCGCATCATTTATAGCAGGGTTCTCTCTCACCAAAAAAAACCTCAGCCAAACAAGCTAGTTTTTACACAAAGAAATGGAGGGAAATACATTTACACCAGAATTAGCAATTACTTGCAAAGACAAGTGTGCTATTTCTCACATTTCACCTGATCAGCTAGTTCAGGTCAAGACTCTTCAAGCTTATTACAGACAATGAAAAATTGCTTGACGTAGGAAAATTATTAGACCTACAAATCATGGTTAGAGTCCTGCTTAAAATGAATTCAAGAATTCAATTCTTCTGAATGCAGGAAGAGACAAAACACACACAAAAGATTGTCTCGTCGCTCACTTGTTCAGCTGGAACACCCTATTATTCTTCTCCATCAACTCCTCTATCTCCAGCTGTCTCATCTTCTGTAATCTTTGACTCTTTCATTGATACACAAAATTTTCACTAAACAAAGTACAACCCCGGGACAAGGAGGAGGAAAAAGGAAGGAGGGGTGGCATTTTCTGTGTATTGTTCTGAGGCTCCACTTGATTTAGCTTTCAGATTGATTCAGAAATTTAACCATTTCACACATTCACCTCCAATAAGTAGATAGCTGTGATGCCTATTACTTCTAATCTGACACATAACCTTTCTTTCCATGGAAGGCAAATATAAGGAATACGTGAGACTGCTCCATGAAGCTAACAACGTCAGTGGTGAACGACCATCACCTATGAGTCTAATGACCTAAGTGATATAGTTTTCTTTTTTTCAGGGCGATAGTAATTTCCATTGCATTGCTAATTTTACTCCAAGGCAATGTTCATGCACTCTACTCTGAAAATTAATTTTTTTATATTGTTTTATAAACAGTAAAGCTCAATTTTTTCAAAGTCATTAAATATTTTACTTCTAATAGCCACTACTACTCCTCTGTTCCATTCTCCATTGAAACAAAAAGGATAATAAAACTAATTACAGGTAAATTATCTAGATCTGAACATTCTTCTGCTCTTATTTATTTTCCTGTAATAAGAAATCCCTATCTGCAAAGCCAAAACAAGCTGCAGGAAACTACAGATTGCACATCTTTAGAAAAATCAGTTGTGTACATAGAAGAAGATGCTAAAAAGTATTTATGACAAGGTGAAATACATGAAGACTTACATAAGAATTTTTTAATCAATTAAAATATAAAGCAAACCAAACTACATGATTACGTTCATTCTCAAGCACAAATACAATTGTATATAGGAAGTTGCAACTTGTTGCCCCCAGCTAAGCACAAATACATTCTCAATCTTAAATACACATTGAAACATAATTAGATTTTTATAGTCAGGCTTGATTAAAGTTACAGTTTCTGTTATGAACAAAGCTTTAACTGGGTCATCTATAGCTTAGGCAAGAGTTTAATCACAGCTTCTCTCTGCTTTTAGGATAAAAAGTAGGATTTTCTGGAATAGATCACTTCTTATCTTTAGCTTTTTCTGGTATCATTATATTTTGAACAGTTTGCCATTTTTCTTGCTCTCAACGTACCATTACACATGATAAGCATGGAAATTCGTATTTCAGAAAAGAAACTCATTTCTACCTCCATGGTACTATTTAAGAAAGTCTCATTCTTTTCCTTCTCTTTTTCCATCTCTTCCAAGAAAAAGCTTTTTTGGACATTTTGCGAAATGCTATTTAAATTGCAAGTCACCTTTTTTTCTAGTGTCTCTTCTTAGTGTGTAAAAATCCTTCACAGACATTGAGAGCTGTTAAAAATATTCTGGTTTGATATAGAGTTTCATAATGCTCTAGACAAGGTCAGACGTCTTTCTTTTTAATCAGTTACTTCCCATGTAGGACAACCTCAGGGTCCAGCCTCAGGACAAATTGGCCTCACGTTGTTACTCAGCCTTACAATGACTGCAGAAAGAGTAGCGTAGAATTTTTGGCCACTGTGAGGTTTGTACGCTGCAAGCTTACTCTAAACTGATTAATTATGAGAAGGACACAATGTGTCCAAAAACCTAAACAAACAGAAGCCATCTATGTCCATTAACTTAATGGATTACAGAGGAAGAAGAAATACTTGTCTCAGGACAAGAAAGCTGAACAGCACTGAGATTATTCAGTAAAATATTTAGTATTTAGCCTATTTACTCTGGTGTGCTGTGGCTTCCTTCCAATCTTCTGTCTCTTAAAGCTGTTCTGCCTTACAGCGTTCGAGATAACGTAATTCTCAAAGATCGACAGAAACGACTGCCTTTGAAGTCAGCCAAATTCAGCTAAAAAGGTTTTATAAGAATGCTGATGCAAGTTGCCATTTTGAATGCATGAAGTCTTCTAATTTTCAACACAAAATGCAAGCTTATTTCAATAAAGAACATATTTGATCAGCATTCAGTGACTTGAACTGAACTATATACGACTCCAATACACACAGCTTGAACTATGTAAGCTACAAATGAAAAAATTCTGCTTAGTAAGCCACCACCAATAAATTTCTCCAACAATTACTATCATCATCTTGATTGTATTTTCAGTAAGGTATAGCAGGGAACTTTAGAGTTCATTGGAATTTGCAAGATGATTTGATTACATTAAAAGGATGCTAGCTGTGCCCTGCCCAAAGGAATATATCCTTCCCAGGAACATATTTTTTGTCATAACTATATAACAGCAGCACTAGACTTTTTACAATCTAAAACTCTGCAACGTTCTCATTTACCTAATTACATAGTTATTGTAAAATATGCATGACTCTCTTAGGATTATTTTCTTTTTAAAATCAGTTTTAAAAATCATTAGAGAATGCATATATATTAAAATACTTCTTCATAAAAACATGTCTCACCATGTAAAGGTATGTAAAATGCTACATCTACGCACCTGGTCAAAATTTGCTAGTTTTAAAGTCTATTTTGTAATCAGCTTATTTTAAATTTACTAAGAATTGTAATATCTCTCTCTCACATTCTTTCCTTCCATCAGCAGTGGAGAAAAGCATAGTTTCCTCTAAAGCCAATCTGGACTGACAGCCTACCTTCAGAGGCACCCCCCTGCATTTCCAAGCTGGACATGTTAAAACAAAAAGTTTTTATAAGGCAATGGTCACCACCTAGTTCCACAGAGCTTCCCACATTCAAGGCACCAAAGTCAACCTGCATTTCTGATTCCCTGCAGGAATTTGCTATACCATTATCAAGTTGTGCAAAAGCCTGCCACACATAACACCTGAAAATAGGAGACTACTCCACCAGTAGTACATCTATTTCCTAGAGTAGACTTTTTATTTTGGACCCCATTTCAGCATGGCTAAAAAAAAAAAAAAAAAAAAAAAAAAGGCACAGCAACTGGAACAGGTTTGAAATCTTTGTCAAAAGTACATGGATCACGTACTGGAAGCAAACCCAAAAACCTATGAAAAGCAGGGAGATTGTTGTTATTACTGTATATGGGACTCAAACTATAACTGGCTGAACTGAAACCAAAATAAAAGGGGTAGACAGCATCTTTAACAGTGGTACTTTGAGGGCAGGAAGGGTGAAAAGTGACCACACCATGTTTTTAGGCTCCTCGACAAGCAGAGAAAGCCAAGCTCTGCATAAGTAGAACACCCAAAAGGATTGGTAATTCACAATTTTTGAGGAAGTGCACGTTCCATTCAGCCCCATGGATGTACAGCTGTTTGTTGCAAATGATTTCACCCGCAAATGCATTTTTAAGATTGAAATCCTACTTCGGTCTCTAATTAAAGCTGTATATACTCCCTCTGTATTTTAATAGTTCTCCATTTTACATACTACACCACCAATCTAAGAATATTACTAGTATTGTTTTTCTGCCAACATAATTTGTATAATGTTTGATTTTTGGGTATGCCAAGGTCAAAGAACATTGTTTTCTTAGCACAAACTTTCATAACTAGCTATGTTGCTATCAAGTGTGCATGCAGTGTTGTCAACGGTCACGTTTATTTCCAGGAGCATATAAAATGCAATAACAACTTAATCCCCTTCTTCAAAGTATAGTATGTGTTACTCCCTACTCTGCAAAAAGTTAATCCAGTAGCCAGATTTTAAATAGACCCAGAAGCACACTGTACAGTGTGGCTCTCTGAAATTACTCTTTCCTTTCCCTGAATATGTGAATATTTAAGGTATGGCAATTGAATAAAGAAAGATGGACAGGCAACAGGGAAAAGAAAGAAAAATCTCAAATATTTGTGGACAAGCACAGGAAGTAAGACTAGCAGAACTATTTCAAGACCTTGACTGTAATTTCCCAAAGCTGCTTGGATTATGTCATTACTCTCATTTTTTTTTTTTTTTTTCCAGAATTCAACAAAGTCAGGAGATATTTGTCATGTGTACATTGGGTTTCAGTTTTAAGTCAAAATTGAATTTCAAACCATCCCAATGTAATACCTGTAATTAAAATTCAAGAGAAAGTCAGTTGGCTTTTAAAGTGGGTTTTTATTCCAAGGCTTGTGGAATAGCTAAAATTTTCCTTTGTTCAAAGAAAGGATTGATTAAGGGATAAATAACATGGATAGATGGGATCTACGTTTATTTGCTCTAGTCTTGTATCACAGCAAGAAATAAAGGAACGTTTACTTCCTCACTGAAGACTATGACCTTTATTTTCACTTTGTACATCCATACAAAAAAGGGCTTATAAACCACTTAAACCAGAGAAAATGAAGTATCTGGTGTTAACTCATGTTTTAGTGCAATGAAAAACATCAACACGTACCTTGGCCAGGGCAACACAGGCTTTGAAGCTCCTTTCAGAGCAGGTAGATTGATCCCCTTAATCAGCTGCTGAGTGGAGCTGATTTTTTCCACAGCTCAAGCAGCATCACACTATGGACACTTCTTGTCCAGTGCTGCACGGCTTCTAAACTTCTGGACTCCACCCTTACAGGTGGAATTTCTATAGGAACTATGAGAACAGAGAATTGCTCACTGATCAACGAGCCTGTCCCGTGTGAGTAATGCGATCAGAACGAACAACGCTGCCTCAGGATGAGCGGAGAATGGGAAAAGCTTCTGGTTACAGGGAACAGACTCAAACAGCTCAGCTTTCTTCCCTGTTCTGGTATAGATATCAACCAACTCCTTCAATATATGTACCTGCCATATGTATTGCTTCATATCCACAGTACAAAGAAAAGCCCACTTCACAGATAACACTGCAAAGTTAAATCGATGACTGATTGGAGACCTCAAAAAGTGAAGAATGCTAAAGAAAAGGGAAATAAATGTTAATTGTTAGGGACCACACAAACCTTTTAACTTGTAAGATAGTTCTTCAAATCCATCATTTCATTTCATCATGAACTTTCAATGGCTGTTGTACAAGTTTACTTCTCCTAGAGTCAAAATTACAACGTTCACTACCACTACTCAGGAAAAACACTGTAATCTCACCACAAAGTTTCAGAAGGAAGAGGAAAACATACCCAACCCTCTTGGCTAGTCATATTCCCTTCAGCCTATATGCAAAACCACTTCTGGAAGTCAAGTGAATGTGGCCGTGCTTGGGCTCCTCCTTAGCTACCAGGTCTCAGGGTACAAGTTTAGAAGTACTACAGTTCTTTCAAAAGCAATGTTAGAATATATAAAAAATTAGTATACTAGTATAGTCTTCTTTTTAAAAAAAAAAAAAAAAAAAAAAGCTTTTATCCTAAAAAGCTGAGTTTTATTTTGTAATCAAAATCACAAAATGACTTTGCACTTAATCATTTGATGGTGAGAAATGCCAAACTGAGGAACTGTTTGTATACAGTAACAAATTACATCCTGCAAGGGTTAAACAAATTAACCAAGACCCTATACAAGATAACTTGGGCCTTTCTTTCTCCTCTATTACATTGCTAGCTGTGCCAGTCATAACAGATCTTCTGGTTTCTAGCAGAGATGAATAATGAACTACTTTGTGGGTGGGCTATAAAAATGCTGACAAACTTGACCATTTTCAATGACTTTTCTGTAAATCTCCTCACTGGAGTGCTTTGCATGAAAATTCCAGCAGCAGCAGCTGCCATAGCAACAGAGTTATTTAGGAAATAATTTAAAGCGAGTACCACATCGCATTCAGTCTCTCATGAAAGAAAGCAGAGTTGGCAGGAAGATGGGAAGTGGAAGAAGAGATTTAAGGTCTATGACTTTTACCTGACAAATGAGTTTGTATGTTTCCCATCTACTTACCAATAAATAGGAATTGATATAAATCAAGTTACCTTCAGATAGTGTTTTTACACTTTTATTGTATTTCGTAAGTTATAAATTTAACCAGCACTCATGAACAATTTCACAGCTACAACTTTATGAGGTTCTAGTCAGCCCTTTCTGCCAGCCTGTCGAGGTCCCCTCAGGATGGCAGCACGACCTTCTGGTGTATCAGCCACTCCTCCCAGTTTTGTGTCATCAGCAAACTTGCTGAGGGTGAGCTCTGCCCCATCATTCAGATCATTAATGAAGATGTTAAACAGGATCAGACTCTCTATCAATCCCTGGGGAACACCACTAGTTACTGGCCTCCAACTAGACTTTGTACCACTAATCACCACCCTCTGGTCCTGGCCATTCAGTCAGTATTCAGTCCACCTCACTCTTCTCATCCAGCTCATACTTCATCAGCTTCTCTACGAGGATCTTATAGAAGACCTTCCGTAGGCTTCCTTCCAGCATTTCAGTTTTGACAGGAGCTCCTTGTTCATCCACGTAGGCCTGCTGGCATTTTTTTTCCTGACTTCCTATTCATTGAGATAGACTGCTCTTGGGCTTGGAGAAGGTGATTCTTGCATATTAACCAGATTTTTTGGGCCCGTCCCTCTTCCCTCCAGGCCCTTATTCCGTGGGATTCTACCAAGCAGATCTTTGAAGTCAGAGCTCCAAAGTGTGCTCTCCTGAAGTCCGGCATTGTGATTTTGCTTTTTGCCCTGCTCCCTCCTCTCAGGATCCTGAACTCCACCATCTCATAGTCACTGCAGCCAAGGCTGCATTGGATCTTCACATTCTCAGTGAGCCCCTCCTTGTTTGTGAGTATGAGGTCCAGCAGAGCACTTCTCTTCATTGGCTCTTCTATCATTTAGGTCAGGAAGTTGCCAGCTGTCAAGATTCTCATTCATTCATACATTGCTTCCAAGAAGCTTATGTGACTGCACAGACACTAGCTTCCAAAGGGGGGAAAGAGGGGAGAATTATTTAATCTGTTAACAAGCCTCCAGGCTTGTTAACTAACAGCAGGAGACTAAAACAATATACATTTCTAAAGAAAATAAGAATTTCAGGGTCAAGTCAAGAACATGATAGAAAACAAAAAGGCCAAACTACATCATATTTATATAAACAAATAATATCTGTAAGCTGTACAAATCCACGTGACTCTCCACTGAATGTGGAACAGACACACTTTTCTACCTTTATCATCTTCAAAGACAAAACATTTATACTTAGAGACTTAGCTAAGTATTGTGATCATCATTAGAGAAGAGAGGAAATTCTTTTGTTTTTTTCCTAAGAGAAAAACTTCTGTGTGAAGCAAGCACTTTTTCACTAGCTACAAACCCCACGGAGCTCACGGAGGTTTTACAGGTTGGAATCAAATCCCATCAGAAGGATCTGACTAAAATTTGTCCAGATTCCACAGCAAGCTTCCAGCATAGAGAGGATCCCATCCCCCCAATATAAAATATAGCCTCATTCTTACTGGAAAAGAGAAATATAGGAAAGATGAGAGAAATGTGTTGTTATAAGTACAAATACTTCAACAGTGAACATCAAGAAATTTTAACAGTTTCTCACAAGCTATGTCAGTCCCAGCATACCCTAATTCTAAATTCTTCCTTATTTACTACACTGATATGAGCTGAATTTCCATATGCATGCCTTCATTACTTTTATTCTATCGCTTGTACTTCACATAGATAAACGAGTAACAGAAGTTGTTCCTAGACACAGTTATGGCAGCTACATCCGTGCAAGTCAGTAGAGGCTCATTTGCCTGCTTATCATCATGTACACTGTCAAAGATATTCTGCATTTCTTTCAAGGCATGATTGTTTGCAATAATAACAATATAAGTGTTCTTCTCAAATCTACTATTACATCACTCAGCCTTTTATATTTATTTTTAAAAATAATATTTGTGTATGTACACACAACTCCAAACCCAGCCATATCAGTGTGTGCTCACCTGCTGTAGCACTAGTGTAAACCGATACTGTTGAAAAATATCCTATTGTCTAGGATAGTCTTGACAACACTCTCCTGAGTTAGCTAGAAATGCAGTGAAAGAGCTAACCACATTTCTCATCTTTCCATCTATACCATCTTCACAAGCTGGTACAAGTAATGAACTGTATAAACTCATTCTTAAAAATACTGTGTAAGCCCAAACTATCTTTCAAGACAAAATTCTATTAGTTTAAACACTGCAGAGTGCCACTTAAACAGCTATAAGTCAGTATGAACTATTTGTATCAGTTCTGTCATACACTGAAGGACTGCGCACAAAAAAATAAATCTTAAATTTATGTCATGCTTTGAAAGGATGCATGCATTATAGATCTCTATTTCTGGTTGCTCGTCCATCTTTCTATAAAAGTTACGCCCTCAAACTTGTGAAAAAATGGTTCATAATAAAGAGGTATCACTGTATATTAGAATATTCCAGGACTAGGGTGGGCAGATGGTACACAATGTGAATATCATAGTGTGTAATAAGGACTCTCTACCTCGCAGACGTGCGTTGACACATGTAACATCATGCAGGCTAGCTTCCCATAATTCTGTCCCTACGTGTGCCTGAATGTTACAGCTCTCGTGCAGACCTTTTTCTAAATGGTATTTTAACTAAAAACTACACTGCAATGCTTTTGAGAATACATTATTAGACATTACTTAACTAAAACTCAAAATATACTGGAAATTTCTGGCACTGGTGCGGATCTCAGAGACGAATCAGATAACTCCAACCCTTGATCTTGATTCGAACTTTCCAGAGATTCACTGTCCCTGCAAGAGTCATTTCCCATGGACACTGACCTTTCTAAAACATGTGTTTGTGATAAGTTAAAGTTAACCTGTCCTGTTAGTCTAACACACTTTCCTATAAAACCCTGCCCTCACTTAAAAGGGAAAAAAAACCGCACCAAATACACAAACTCAACCCTATTGTCCCATCAATTAATTGCACTCCTTTCAAAAGAATATCCTCCAAGTAATGCTGTCAAAATTTGCTGTTATATACTAGTATCAAAGATGAAGGGGATTCTTTTCTTCACATCATGAAGCATCATTGCCTTCTGAGACGCAGAACTTGGTTTACAGTTTTAGTAACAGAATTATTTTACTGACCACAGACTGCAACGCAGGCTGTGTCCATTTTTACTTCTTACTACAGTTTTCAAGTATTTTTCCCCATTTGTACCTTTAGAAGCTACAAAGAGAAGGAAGAGTACTCGTTACGAGATCAGAACACCGTGCTTTGTTATTGTTTTACACTGACATTTTCAGGTATTTTCTTTTTCCCACTGCAGCAGGTAAGCTGTCTTTGGCGTACAAGCATTATTTTGTTTGGAATATGTATGCAGAGAAAGGCAATAAGAAGGAAACACTTTCTACAAATCAAGAGACGTTTCAAATTAATTTGCTTCAGCCATGTTTGTGTGCCTTTTCTGTATTAGATGTCTTCAGAAAGTAATTTAGTTTTGCTGTCAAGAAATAAATGCAGAACTTCTCAAGTTCCACCAACTACAGTTTCATCCACATTAAATTCCTAGTCTCTAGATGTGACACAAAAATTCAAATATCGCATAAGAGTACAGAACATGTTTAGTGATAACATCAACTCTTAAGAATCACAGAATTGTTGGGGTTGGAAGGGACCTCAAAGGTGGCAACTAGTGATTCATCCTGATTTTCTTGTACAGTTCCTGTTCCTTAAAAGATTTCTTCTGGTTGGAACTTCCAGTACAACTCTGATTCAACATTCAATATCAGTAGCGTCCCTCCTCTATCACTGCCAATTTTCCATATGAATTTCTGGCAAATAACTAGAATAAGGGGATAAGGTTTACTATAATTACAGAAAGGTTTATTATAATTACAGATCAAACTTCCACTTTACCTGTTGAAAGGCACTGTAAGCCAAACTGAACCAAAGCATCACCGTTTCATATTTCTAGGTTAATCCATCTGCAAAATCGGAACATTTCCAACAAAGCATTACCACATGTCATTAGTGAACGGCCTGCCAGTATGGACGGGACAAACAGAATTGATGGGAAAGGAGCAAGCAAACACAGAAAAGATGAAAAACACTTGAAAGGAGGCAACAGAAACATCAAATCAAAAAGCGATTATTCAGGGAAAGAAGAAAAAAAAGAGAGCGAGACAACAATAGACTCATTTAGATTCAAGGACCAATTATAACCTCAAAATATACATAGACAGACATTAACTGTACCACAAGGCCATTGCTTACTCTGTGTTTAACTTTTTTTTTTTTTTAAAGATACAAACATTATATTCCTGGAAAAAAAGAAAAGGGACAATATGAAGGTCAAGTTTTGAAATAGTTCTCAATACTGAAACTTTAGACTGGATGATATTTGTGACAAGCTATTCAACCACCAACCCAGGATAAACATTCGTACAAGGGACAACAAATCATTTCCTATTCACCTCAAAGGAGACTACAGAGGTACACAAAACTTGCCCTGTCAGGTAGGATCCAGATGAGTAGGAGGATATTAACATTTATCAAGCTGGAGTTAGTTGTACAGCAGCTTTTGTTCACTTTAAAAAATCGCAAGGGTGACCAACAGTGGAAGGTAGGTAGGTATATCTTCACTCGAAGCGTGGGGCACAATGGCCACTGACAAGTGCACAGCCATCCCACCAGCTAAAGCTGATTATCACTGGCCTTCAAAACTATTCTAGAATCCACCATAGATTGGGACCTCTTGGTCCCTTGTCTCAAGTGGCATTTGCAGGCACATACAGTTCCAGAGAGGGAAAAGCAAGGACTGTTAGAAAATACTTATTTCTGTTTAAGTTTAAAAAAATTAATAAATTGAAAAAATATAAGAAAAATAGGATGTTGTACTGGCAAAGCTGCCAAGTCATTCTGAAACAAAAGGAACGTTCTCTATCTTGGGTAACCTGTCCTGGAATTTCATATAAGAGCGTATTTTTGTTTGACTGTTTTAATACAAAGCTCCAAGAGACGATTATGGCAGTATAATCTGACCTTATGCATAACATACTACAAAATAACCTCCTCTAATTAATTCTGCAGCAAGCTTAGGACTTCTACTTGTGTTGGAAAGTAAAAAAGCAACCCACCTGCAACTGCTCTACCTTCACAAGCCCCTCTCACCCCTAAGATTCTAATCTTTCTGCGTACATCAGCACTGGTACGACCCTCCTTTCACTGTGCAATAGGAAGGAACCCAAAATTCCTGAGTTCCCCCATTGGGGAAGGTGAGCAATATACTTTTCTTTAGTACTTTCAGATTGTAGTTAAGGCATTGGTTTACAGGCTTCCACAGCGAAGTCAGAGTGTTTTCACTGATTTCACTAAGCAGAGTAACCCCATACCTATCATACATTTTCCTCTCAGAAGAGCAAGGCATATTCCAACTAAACAGAACGGTAGCAATGGCACCTTGCCAATGTGTCTATCCTAACATGCGCACAGATAACAAAGACCACTCCAGTTACCTAGATCAGTTACGTCATGTGCCACTGTGAGTATGCATTTAGGGAAGAAATTGTTCAGGAGTATTTAGGTCACAAATCCTTTCCATCACTGGCATCTGGTATTAGAATTGTGGGCATCTGCCATTTAATGTTTGTTCTAAAAGTAGAAACAGCTTATCCTTAATAAGTATTTAGTATACTGCATATGACTTGGCCAAGAGATTAAATTTCAGAGTTGTTTATAGAATCTCCTTTTTTTTTTTTTTTTTTTAATTCAATGCTCCATGGCATACCTATATTAACTCAAAACATTAGTTTCTATCTTACCAGCTAATAAGAGAGTTCATCATCAACTTATAACAGTGACAATATCTCCAAAGTAAAGCTACTATGGTAATGGAAGAACTCCAATACCAAAAATTTCCCACATACAAAGCTTGGACTTAAAAATTGTCTGTAGTGGGGTGTTTTGCAAGGCACAGCCCCATTATAGGATAAGGAGAAAGCACAGAGGGTGTTGCTAAGGGAAGTGCTTTACCATCACATCCCTACAGCCTCCCTAAGGAGAGCACTGATTAAGGAGCGACCGGCACACCTTATATCTGACTTCCACAGATGGGTCCCAACAGCGATGCTGGAAGCTGACTCGTCAGAAGCACCGTGAGAGGCTGCTGCCTCATACTTCTTTGTACAAAACAGGGAATATAGCAGAAAATTTCTGAGCCTATGAAATATTTAGCATTAATTTTCCTAAAGATCCCTTCATCAATATAAAGCACTAGGGGAATAAGCCAACAAAGTTTTGTCAGCATTTTAGTGCAAAGTAGAGAATATGCCAAAAGATAAATTATGTGGATAATCTGCATGCAGTGCTGCAGCGCTCTAAAGTGTATTCCACAGGCTGTGTACCAGGAACAGGTCCATCAGCTGGAGCAGACGTAAACTGGCTCCACAAGCCAAAGACAATCATTAGACATTCTGCAAGAGAATATTAACTAATCAAATTGACAATAAATTAATGTTTGCCTTCCCTAAAAGAAGATCGATTATTAGTTTCAGAAAGTTGTCTACAGAGTAAGGTTTTTTTTTATAAGAAAGTAACTGGCCACAGTTTTTCCCATCATCTTAGCATGTTTTGAATATAACATATATTTGGAGAGAGAGTGCAGGAGGTCTGCTACTTCAATTTTCTTGACAACAGTTTATATTTTTACAAAAGAGGAAGTCCTATACTAGCAGTCTTTTGTTATGACAGTGGACAATCAGTTATGGTGGAGCTCTAAAAGACTCTTTCTTGTGTCACCCAGGAACTGAGGAAGAGAGAGTTAATAAGAGAAGCTGCTCTTACTCTTCCACTAGTTTACATGGACATAACTCTGTTGGCTCAAAATGAACTTAGACTGGCTAGAGCTTCTCACTTTACTAAGTAGATGAGACAATCCATTACACCTATTTGTTAGAACACCAGATTTGCAAGGCACAGATTCTTAACCAGTCACCTCATTCACTCTCATCAACAACCAGAAGCAGGAGGCTTTGAACAGAACTGGTTTCAGATTGCTTTAAGCAAAGTTAAGCAGGGAAAGGAAAAGTAATTCAAATTGTACTAATAGCAGTCCATATTTGCAACTAACATTATAATTCACAATTGTGTGGAGACACACATACACACAAACTCTTCAATAATAACTAAAATCAGGCTTTTCACATTAGATTTAGATTTGAATTGACAGATGTGATTTGAAGAGAAATATAGTATCAGTGGGCATACAACACAAGAGGATCCATACGAATCTTTCAAATTAATCATCCTAGCATTGCAAAATTGTTAGCTGCTTTTCCTTTAGTTTTACATCACAGATATATTTTAAATGGAAATATTACCATTCTTATGTATTTAGCTGTTAGTCATTTCAAAAAAAAATTACAGTGTAATAAGACAGTTGAATGGTAAACATATCACACTACTTCCACTTTTCTGGTAGGGATCTAAGACACAGACTGTTTAGGCTTCCCCAAGCTTAAATAGAAAGACCTTGCAGAATAAACAGTTATTCCTAAATATCTCATAGTTTGGGCTACAAATACCACCTTTCTGCTCTGCACTATAATACCTTTTCTTGAAGGACCTTGCCAGAAGTAAAACATGTTTCATAAAATCAGTATTAACACAGAGATTTTTCTATCTGAATCAAATTGATGAATTTCATTTCATTCATTGCAAGTTAACATTATTGCATTTGCCTCCAAATATAATTCCAACACACTGATTGAATAAATAAATGTCACTCGCTGAAGCATTTAAAAGTTGAAATGTTACTACAAAAAAGCAATTCTAAAACTCCTCATGTTAAAAAGATCTCAGATTTTAAACACAAGTCAATGTTATCAACCCAAACATTTCAACAGAGAAACCTTACACAAATCTGTTCCCACCACTTTTCTTGCTTTTCTGTTTCTACAGTTCTTAACTCCTCTGTGATTCTCCCTTGCCGCTCACAAATCGGAAGAACCGGTGGCAAATGCAGCTGGACTGATTTAGTGTTGGCAACAGTCATTTTGAGCTGGAGACTGGACTAGATGTTCTCCAGAGGTTTTTGTTTGGGTTTTTTTCAAACAATATTGTCATGATCCTGCGATCGCAAGCGGCAGTGCTGAAACGCAAAGTCTGTCATTTGTAGAAAATAGCAAACATCAATCTTGTGATAAAATGTTTTGGAAGTCTGTCCTGGTTATAGCTGAGAGGGTTGATTTTCTTCATAGTAGCTAGTGTGGGGATATGTTTTGGATTTGTGCTGGAGACAGTGTTGATAATATAGAGATGTTTTTGTTCTATGGACTTATTGTTGAGCAGTGTTTACACAGGGCCAAGGCCTTTTCTGCTTCTTGCACTGCCCTGCCAGCGGGATGGCTGGGAGTGCACAAGAAGTTGGGAGGAGACAGACAGGACAGGTGACCCAAACTGACCAAAGGGATATTCCATACCATATGACGTCATGCTCAGTTTATAAGGAGCTTGGGGGGAAGAGAAGGGGGGGGCGGCGGCGTTCGTCTTCCCAAGTAACCGTTACGCGTGACAGGGCCCTGCTTCCCTGGAGATGGCTGAACACCTGCCTGCCCATAGGGAGTGGTGAATGAATTCCTTGCTTTGCTTTGCTTGTGCGCGCGGCTTTTGCTTTGCCTATTAAAATGTCTTTATCTCAACCCATGAGTTTTCTCACTTTAACTTTTCCAATTCTCTCCCCCATCCCGATGGGGGGGGAAGCGAGTGAGCGGCTGCGTGGTGCTTAGCTGCCGGCTGGGGTAAAACCACGACAAAGTCTTAAGACCCATCAAGCAAGACTAAGATATTCAGTGAAGCTTTGCTTGTTTATCTAGTTGTTTTATTGCTTTTCAGAATCACGTCACTGAGCATCCCAGTGAACATCAATAAGAGTAATTCTCAACCTATCGGAAAGATGATATCACGGAGCACTAACGTGAACACTACTGCAAGCCACAGCCCTTTCCTTTATCCAGAAAGGCTAGGTCTTCTGTTTCATAAAGCTGTACCAAAAAAGTCACATTGGCTTTTTCTACACAAAGAGTAATTTTGTTATTTTAAATATAAATCTGGGTGCTCATCTCAAGATAAGAGGACCTTTCCAGTGTAATATTTCCTTTATTTCTAATGCATCTCCTACTGTTTCTCCTCTTCAAAATATGTCTCCAAACAGATTTCAACAACAAAAGGAAACAGGTGGAGAGGACTATGGAAGTTTTTAACACCTTCCACCTCTGTATTAGTGTATTGATGGGAAAGGGCACATTTCAACTGATATGGCTGCAATCGACCATCTGTACATCTTATCATCTCACAGCATTGCAATCAAGTCACTCTGTGGCTGCAGCCACTGTCACATTTTAAGAAAGGGATCTGTTTCCCAGTTCTGCACATGCATTCCAGGAGAGCATAGAATCATAGAATGGTTTGGGTTGGAAGGGACCTCAAACATAATCTAGTTCCAACCCCCCTGCCATGGGCAGGGACACCCTCCACTAGACCAGGTTGCCCAAAGCCTCATCCAACCTGGCCTTGAACACTGCCAGGGAGGGGGCCTCCACAACCTCTCTGGGCAACCTGTTCCAGTGCCTCACCACCCTCACAGTAAAGAATTTCTATCTAAATCGACCCTCCTTCAGCTTGAACCCATTACCCCTTGTCCTGTCACTACACTCCCTGATAAACAGTCCCTCCCCAGCTTTCCTGTAGGCCCCTTCAGGTACTGGTAAGCCGCAATTAGATCTCCCCGGAGCCGCCTTTTCTCCAGGCTGAACAACCCCAACTCTCTCAGCCTGTCCTCATAGGAGAGGTGCTCCAGCCCTCTGATCAGCTTCATTGCCCTCCTCTGGACTCGCTCCAACAGCTCCTGATCAAATGCCACAGAACAGGCTACATAGTAAGAGCCTACAAAACCTAGAAAACTTAGCCATTCTTCCATATCCCCAAAAGAGTACCCAAAAAGAATTCTCAGAATCATTTGCTGATTTAAAAAAAAAAAAAAACAAAAAACCACACACCAAACCCAAACACATACCTCAAAAAACTACTCAGAGATGTTTTCAGAAACAGAGGATAAAAACTGTTTTTGTCCCTCTAAATATAAAGCTCATCTCTTCAAATGCATCTCTTTATCTGCAGCCAGATTTTAATCATGTACCTCACAGATTTTTATAAAAATCAATGATAAAACTATCATCTGGATAATCTTCCTGCTGTGTGTTTAAATGACTTGAAAAGTACTCTGTGTCCTTGGAATAAATTGACTCAAATACAAGAGTACAAGATGCAAGATAAGAAAAGAGATCAATAGAGTAATGTGCAGGTAAGCCGTCGAGCCAATAGATACTTTACCAGTGGTAAAGCAGGCAGTTAAATATAAAAACAACACAACCTGAGATCAGTATACTGACAAAATAGGATGGTATCAAGCACTAATTTAATGTCAATGAGTACACCTGCAAGAAAGTCATCAAATAACAAATGCCGCCACATGCAAAGCAGCATTAATGGCAATCACTATCAACAAAATTGGGTTTATATCCAATAAACAAAATTTACTAAAATTCCTTTAAAAATCAATTTGAAAATGCTGATTTAGAGCAAAATTTATGTCATTTATCTTAAAAAACACAGACAATTCATAGCTGGAAAAATATGAAGATATTTTATTACAGTTAGGCAGTTACATGATGGGACCCCTCCGGGGGAAAACAAACATACACCCTACCAACCCCTCCCCCTCCATAAAACAACAACAACAACAAAAAAACCCCACCAAAAAACCCAAACAAAACAAACAAACAAAACATACAACAAAAAAACCCCCAACCAAACCTAGAAGTCATGAGCAGCTTTGTATTTTCTTAGACCAAAATAAAAACAATCTGCCTCTGGTGCATTCAATTTCACCACCTCCTTGAGCACTGAAATTATTTCAGAAGGAAACTAATGAATCTCCAAATCCACACCCTTAGCTGTTGTACCCACCAGCTGAAGGCCTGCATTCTTCAACTAGAAAACCTTGCCCTACGTGGTTTGATCCTAAGCTGCAGTGCAAAAGGAGGTATGAAACAAGATCATGCTAAAAGTCAACTCAGCAGCATGGGAAATTGCATCTGCTAGCTCTTGTATCAAAGACAAATTACATACAGTTTGTCTTCATTGAACTACAGGAAGGTTCTAAAAACACGTAGCCCTGTAGTCCTACTAATAAATGGATCTGCCTTACCATTTGGGCATCATAAATGCTCTGCAACACTCTAAAGTCTGTCTCCTGCTAAAACTCAGAGAACCAGCCCTGTCAAAAAAAAAAAACAACAACCAAAAAACCCAAACCAAACAAAAAAAAAGACCCCACAAAACAAAACAACAAAAAAACCCCTTGCACAAACCCAAGAAAACCAACACCTTCAGATTACTTCATAGAATGCTAGAATGGTTTGGGTTAGAAGGGACCTTTTAAAGATCATCTAACTTACTCCAACCTATATGAAGTTATTCATATTTGCCAAACTTCAGAGACACATGGCTAGGCAGTCAGAAAAATGTTTTATTATTTTCTATTAACTGTAGTTCAGAATACTCCCTATACGTATAGTGCCAAAACATTTGCTAGCAGTTAAGACTTGACCACTGTGTCAGGATCTTGTGCTTTTGAGCTGCTGTTATTTAAATACAATTTCTTTTATTTTATTCTGTAACCGGGATACTCTTGAATAGTAGAGCTCTTTCAAGCATACGCTGGCCTGTGTATTTACAGTGATCAGTCACTTACAGAATTATAGGAATGCTTGTTCTGACAAGTACCTACAGGTAATATTTACACCATTTCTAGGCTTATGATGACCAAAAATTAAAATTATGATTGCAAATAGTTATACAGAGTCATATGAGAAAGAATATAATTTTGAAGCTTAAAGCTTCCCAAACAGAACAGTCAGGATCTTTATGGCAATTGCAAATAAGAATAACATATATTCGATCCCTCAAATCTGCGTAAGAAAAGACAAAGCTCTTTTCATAATTTATTTTCCTAAATATGTTCTTCTCCAGCAAGATAATTTCATATAATAAACTAATACGACAGTATTGCTAAATAAAGTTTTTTCATGCTGTTTGACATGCTGTAGCCGGCACACAGAAATCCATCAATTCATCCACCAGATTAGTGCTTGCAAAAATGACATCATTTTTTGAGGACACCTGCACTGATAAGAACCGCATTTGAGCATGTATTTCCAAGAAAAATCAAGGATGTACAGCTTAGTTTCCAATCACTCACATAACTCTTCTGATGTACTAAAGTAATAGAAACCATTTCAAAACTTCATGCGATATTGCAACTCAATTTTAAAACTAGAATTCAAAGTATTTTAAAAGTGAAAGAAAATAAATACACCTCCTTTGAGAAAGTATGGTTGAAGTTAGACATGAAATAATGTATCAAACATTCTCCTTACGTTTGTGTACATTAAAAAAAAAGTCTCCTCTTCAAAAAGGCTCCAAAAAAAGACAAAATTCAGAAACCGCAAATTTCATTTGAGCAAGAGTGATGGAAATAGATCTGGGACATTACCACACCACTTTTAAGCTGTAAGATCCAACAGTAGTGTGTAGGAAAAAAAATCAATTTGTCAGGCTGTGAGATAAAAAGCATTTTCTCTTGCCTTCTTAGTGAAGCACAGACAATCAAAGACTCTGTTCATCTGAACTACAAAGTCTGGTGAGCACTTCAAGATATAAAAAAATATGGACAGCCAAAACTGAAAAAGGCCCTTGTAGATTATTATTAAAGTAAGCTGAAAGAGTTTTTCTTGTTTAGAATTTCCATTTCTATTGCCTAAAAGTAACAAAAGTCATTGGTTGCAGGGGTTAAGAAGATATTTGGTTCCAGCAGAGCTTCTATAAATATCACTTACAATTGTTAGCTGATTTATGAGTTGCAGCTTTCACAGCAATATTGCTTGATTAATGTAAATACATAGATTTTTGCACTCTCACAATGGAATTGGAATTCTTAGCCTTTTTTTAAAAATAGTCAGTGATGACAGACTTCACTTAGAAACAGAAGAAAAAGTTATGTGCAAATAAACGGCCTTTCATGTGTATCACAACTCAAAGGCATCAACACTGTCAGCTGAGATGCTTCAATTACTCTGGGCATCAACAACGGTGATTTTCAGGGTCTGATTAATACTGTAAATGTCATTAATCCAACAGGATGTTCAAATTATGTCCAAAATCATTCTGCTTCTGCTTTTTTATTTAATAAGGTCTTTCGCTTGCATTCATTTAAGATGATTGCAAAGTTCAAACTGCTGCAAAGTCAGGCATCAGTTATAAGACTTGAGTGGAAGGCAGGGGTAATAATCACTGGTTTGCTAAAGGTCATGGGTTTTAATGGGGCCTCTTAGATTACACTCACCAACAGTCTCAGGCTGTACAAGTGACTATTTTTGGATAACGGCCATGGACAGAATTTCTTCTTCAGCAGATTTGACCTGTTATATTTACCTCCATTTTACTGGCATGCTGTGGTCCACAGATTGTAGACTATGTCAGATTTATAAAACAAATCTTGTGGCTTTCTTGTTACTTTAGAAAAGGCAAAAATCAGAAGCTTTAAATAGAGTCCTTCATATCTACAACCAGACTCATTTGTCTTTTACTGTGAAAATTGTTATGAGGTAATTTTGGTAACATACCAGCAAAATTAACAGCAAGTAATTACCAAAATATGGTATCTATCTATCTATATATGTAGACACACAGGTTTTCTAATGGATCATTGGTTTTGTACAGTGAAAAATTCAATGACCCTAATACAAGGGGATAACAAGGATGGGCTAATAAAATATTACTTATGTTAAAGAAGCTTGAACGCTGTTGAGGAAAGACAGGGATCTGTAACAGCAGCCCCCAAAAGTTCAAGCAGCAGATTATAGTAGAGACTTTGAACGTACTGGCACAGGATGATACCTGGGCTCCAGGGCTAAAAATAGAAAACATATATTGTCAAATTCCTGGTAAAGGAATGCAACCTTGGGAGCTGGGTAAAACGTACCATATACAGTAAAACACAGACATAAAATGGAATTTGGGGAGCAATGAAGAAAGAGCAAGCCAGACGACTGCGTCAGCAAACACAGAACAATAAATACAAGCAGATCCAAGAGCAATGAGGAAGAAATAATATCAACATCACCCTCTTTCCATCAGGATGCAGATAGGTTGCTGTAATCCTTCACCATCCTTCTAGAAGATAACTTAGCACTATTGACCCTAGGACACTAAGGAGCATACAAAAAGTTGAGCCTAACACCAAAGAAATAGATACTAAACAGCTTGTGTAGATCAGTTTTAACCACACTAACATTTGGAATTAGCAATAAGTGGATAATTAGGGATATACATGTGAGTGTCTATCTGTGTGGGGTATTCTAACTGGACTAATAACTCTGATTAGATTGCTAATACTTTAATTAGACTAAGAAAAAAATCTTGGCTCTGCATGTAAGGTGCATTTCTTTAGTCCACATAAACTGCATGGGGTGATTAATTTGGTTCCTTGCTCAGGGAACTTGGCTAAAATTTCAATGCAATAAAATTATGCTAATAAAAGGTTTTTATTAGATTTCCATACTGAACTGAAGCAGTGAAAATTGAGCTAAAGATGCTAAACCAACTGTACGATGGCTCATAAAAAGTTTTTGCGATCGCAGAAGGAAAAGCTTGGTCAGTCTCAAAATGTAATTTGTCATACGCCTCTCTTGGACACAGCCAGAAACAGCACACACCCCAACATAGCATCGTGCACTATCTAGGACCATGACTTAACCTCATTAGCAGATGGCAACATTCTAAAAAAACAATTTAAAGTTATATTGATTCTAGTGTTATGACTCCAGAGTTGGTATTTATAATCAAAAAACCTCATAGCTTCTGAGAGGTAAATGTATTTTTGACAAATAAATTGGTTTAGTATCACAGATTTTAGAAGTCACATGCTAAGGTGCTTCTAGTGTTACTTGATAAAAGTTTATGAAGAGAGGAAAAGAAACTGGACACTAATCCAAAGTGAGGGAAATTGGTGACAGTCAACACAGCTTCACTAAGGGCAAATTGTGCCTGACAAATATGGTGACCTTCTATGACGCAGTTACAGCATTGGTGGATAAGGGAAGAGCAACTGTCATCATCTCCCTGAACTTGTGCAAAGCATTTGACACTGTCCCGCACGACATCCTTGTCTCTAAATTGGAGAGACATGGATTCAATGGATGGACCACTCGGTGGATAAGGAATTGGCTGGATGGTCTCACTCAAAGAATTGTGATCAACGGCTGAGTGTCCAAATGGAGAACGGTGACGAGTGGCCTTCCTCAGGGGTCGGTACTGGGACTGGCACTGTTCAACATCTTTGTCGGCAACACAGACAGTGGGATCGGGCGCACCATCAGCAAGTTTGCCAACGACAGCAAGCTGTGCGGTCGACATGCTGGAGGGAAGGGATGCCATCCAGAGGGACCTTGACAGGCCGGAGAGGTGGGCCCATGCTAACCACGTGAAGTTCAACAAGGCCAAGTACAAGATCCTGCACATAGGTCGGCACAATCCCAAGCACAACTACAGGCTGGTCGGGGAATGGAAAGCAGCCCTGAGGAGAAGGACTGGGGGGTATTGGTTGATGAGAAGCTCAACATGAGCCAGCAGTGTGCACTTGCAGCCCAGAAAGCCAACAATATCCTGGGCTGCATCAAAAGAGGTGTGACCAGCAGGTCGAGGGAGGGGATCCTGCCCCTCTACTCCACTCTTGTGAGACCCCACCTGGAGTACTGCATCCAGCTCTGGGGTCTCCTACATAAGAAGGACATGGAGCTGTTGGAGCAAGTCCAGAGGAGGGCCATGAAGCTGATCCGAGGGCTGGAGCACCTCTCCTATGAGGACAGGCTGAGAGAGTTGGGGCTGTTCAGCCTGGAGAAGAGAAGGCTCCGGGGAGATCTAATTGTGGCTTACCAGTACCTGAAGGGGCCTACAGGAAAGCTGGTGAGGGACTGTTTATCAGGGAGTGTAGTGACAGGACAAGGGGTAATGGCATTAAACTGAAAGAGGGTAGATTTAGAATAGATAGTAGGAAGAAATTCTTTACTGTGAGGATGGCGAGGCACTGGAACAGGTTGCCCAGAGAGGTTGTGGCTGCCCCCTCCCTGGCAGTGTTCAAGGCCAGGTTGGATGAGGCTTTGGGCAACCTGGTCTAGTGGAGGGTGTCCCTGCCCATGGCAGGGGGGTTGGAACTAGATGATCTTTGAGGTCCCTTCCAACCCAAACCATTCTGTGATTCTACAAAAATATTTTACATCATTAGCAAAGCTAATCAGTCCAGAGCACACAGTTCTGTTAGTAGAAGAGGTAAATGAAAAGACATTTCCAAAAAGAAAAGCTGTACACTTTTAAGAGGCAAAATGTGGGAGCTACTAGTTCAGAAGTAATACTTGTGCAAAATCTGAATATATTTGAACCTCTTCAACAAAATATTACATGAAAAAAATGGCCTGGCTAAGTAATAACAGTTATTAAATGCCCAAACCTGCTAATGCAGTTCTATAGAGAACATGCACTTTTCATAGCATAGTCTTTCCCTCTACATGATTTTCTTCCTTTGCTCAAATATAAAACACTTCTATGCATGGATGTAAGTAGTAATAGTAAAAGAGAGGACCACACTGATAAAGCAAGGAGCTATTTAAGCTCGGTGGGAAAACTTAGTCATAGATAGAATACCAGCTGCAAACATGGGTACACGCACACAGTTTGGGGGATTACATCCTGCTGGTGATAGCATAGATGCCAATATCAGCAGCCTTACCGGGGAAAAAAAACCAACAACCAAACAACCACAAACCAAAAAAAACCCACGTGACTGTCAAGTAAAAGAAACAAATAAGCCAGTTGTTTTGCAGGTCTACTCATGTTTCACAGGAATACTGCGTACGAAGCTGAATATGTTCCTTCAGCTTATCACTATTCATATGAAACTTGTGCTACCCATATGAATGCACATTGAAAGACTGGACTTTCTGCTTCAGTACAGTGAATGTTAGGACATATTGCTGAGAGGCACAATTACAGTATCTGTTACAAAAATTAAAGCTTGGGGAAAATATAGCGTGGATTAATGTCCCATTAGTTACACTTGCCACAATACTTATTCAGTGTTCTGACTAGTTTCAAATTGCTGGAAAGAAAAATCTCACAAACATGGCTCCCACACACCGCTTTAGTTACAGATATCCTCTGTTCTTCTAGTGGTATGAAAAAAGGGGGGAAAAAAAAGTGTTTGGATTCCATAGAATCACATATTATTTCAAACACAGCATTTATAGGCATTACAGAAGTGAGATTAGGCTCAGTGGTTAGAAAGCACAAAATGCCACTCCGTCAATAAAGGTCAGCACTTCCATTATTCTTGCTTGTTTCAGCACACAAGTTTCCCCTAGACAATTTACAGGAAATGGAAGGGAAAATAACCAAATCATTGGAAAAATTGTTACAGATGCCATCTGGTCTTCACAGATGGGCCTGTACTGCAGGTCATGTACATCTCCTTTCCCTCTGTCATTACTCACCGAAGATTTCGAAGCAGGTAAAGAAACAGAAGCAATGGCTCTAGAAAGTATACTATCAGTACACCATGCAGAGATTTAGCAACTATATCTCCACTTAACACTCCACTGGGAGTCAAAGTTCTCCAAAGCTGATGGAACTTCACTCAAAAGGGATAAAAATCTGTTAGTCAGAAACTCAAAGGTTAGATCTGAAATGAATCACAGTGGAATTGTGAAAAGCAACTGGAAAAACAGTGTATCGGAAAAATAAGGCAATATTCATTATTGCAATACTGCCACCATTATACTATACACTGCTCAAAAATATAATTATTCTTATTCTCCCTGTCTCTTCATAATTCATCTGAATTATCTCCAAATTACAAATGGGAAACAGAGGCACAAAATTACTACCATTTCATCAAACAGTACAGCAGAACTATGAATCATATCCATGTTCCCACTCCCACTTTTCTAAATGCAACACTTGATTTCAGACATTCTCCTTGCTCTTAAGCAAACCACATTCTGGTAACGTCACAAGAATTCTCCAGCCGTGAGGAATTTACAGTTTTTACAGCACTGCACAAATGAAGAGTTTCTGTGATTCCAATCCTCCCACTCAAGGTGGGGAGGGGTTGTTTACTTTTAAGATAAATGCTGTTTCACATATTATTTAAAATAATACCTACCTCTTTCTTATCTATATCCTAAAGAGTTAAGCACAAAGTGCCTGTATGCCTTTCAGCTTGGTTGATAAGGAGTGATTTATTCAAAACCATTCAGCAGCACAACCTAGACTTAACCTTCCTTCCACACTCAGAGCCTCCCTCTGCATGATCACATTCAGTCTTAAAGGGAGGCAATCAGCTGAGATCGGACAGATTAGAAGAGTGACGTAACAGAGCACTCATCACAAATCATCCTAGCATTAGCAAAAAGCATGGCTACTGTTGCATTTCAGTATAACATGCTATCTGCCCCTGCTTTTCCACTGTGTTCTAATGCAGATTATATCCTCGAGACACCATCCATCTCTTTCTTCAGGAAAAAGGTGTTACACTGGCTAATGACTATTATCTCATTTATTATCGCTTGTCACAAGTCATTCGCTGCATTAATAGTTAATGTTACAATTGATATGTCAATTATGAAAACTTATTTAGCTTGTATAAGGGTAATTCAGGCAAAAGTCATCATTACATTTATTTGCTTTGAAGCGAAAATAGAAAGTATAAACAAAACAAGAGATTTAATCTAATTCATTCTACAATATAGCCTACGTCAGCGGGAAAAAGCTGGAATTCACACCTCTAGCACAGTACCACCAGGACACCACCGCGTAACAACTTCTGTAGCATTTCACCAACACAGAAACCACATGATATAGTCTCAAGGAATTGTTCTTGTTTCAGCAGGAATAGAGTTAATTTTCTTCCTAGCAGCTGGTATAGCACTATGGTTTGGATTTAGAATGAGAATAATGTTGATAATACACAGATGTTTTTAGTTGCTGCCAAGCAGTCAAGAACTTTTCAGCTTCTCTTACTGGCCTGCCAAAGAGAAGGTGGGGGGCACTCAAGGAGCTGGGAGGGGGCACACCCAGGGCATCTGACCCACACTGGCCAAAGGGATATTCCATACCATAGGACATCATGCTCAGCATATAGCTACGGGGTGGGCCAGGAGGCAGGGCAGCTCGGGGTCTTGCTGAGCATTGGCTCTGGGTAGTAAGAAATTGTGCTGTTCATCACTTGGTTTGTTTATTATTATTGTTATTATCTTCCCTTAGTGTCCTATTAAACTGCCTTTATCTCAGTCCACAAGTTTTTTGGGGCTTTTGTTTTGTTTTTTATTTTCTCCCCCATCCCACTTGGAGGGGGGCGGTGAACGAAGTCTGTGTAGTTGGTTTAGCTGCCTGCTGGGTTAAACCACAACAGGAATGAACCTTAATAACCTGAGTAAGAACAGCAGTTACGGTGTACTTAGGACTGCATAAATAAAATAAAATTTCACTTCTACAAGGTAAATAGGAAAGAACTTAAAAAAAAAAAAAGGAGAAAAAGAAAAGAAAAAGGAGGGAGGCATTTTCCCCCTCAACTGCATCTACTGCATGCTTCAAATGTTCAAGAAAACACTCATCACAAGGGTAGCTAACAATGCAGTAACACACACACTGACCATTTCTAGTAACACCCTGCAGTCTAATTGGCTAATACATAAGCATGTAAGTAGTCTATCTTGTAAGTACTATTCAAGATAGCTTGCAAAAAGAATAGGACAAAAATCTTTAAATGTAACCAATAATATGGCTAAAACTTAAACTGATGTTAATATATTCATGTCAACTGTGGACTACTCAGCTAAGATCCATTTACTGTGTCTCTTTGATGTATATGAAAAGGTCAAAAAAGTGGGATAAGGGAGAAGAGTGAGAACATATAGTAACGTATTTCCTCTTACTAAGGCCTGTCAAGATAAGAAAGAACAAAGCCACTGACATTTGGATTAAATCATGCAAATGACTGAATTTGTAGCAAGCTTCACTTCCATTTTGGTGATCCTCAAACACTCTTCTGAAGGTGATGCAAAGACCATTCCATGCATCGAGGGAAAAAATGGAAATCACTTAGTCTCAGCCTCTTCTGACTAGTCACCCCAAATCACTTTGCCACCTCTTTTTTTATACTTCGATTGTAAATTTTATGCACAGAAATTATCTTTTCAGACTGCCAACAGGACGCTAAGCCCAACAGCTTCTCGCATGTAACACAAATGAGGGCAACAAACAGCAGTGTTCAGGCTGGGTGATAAACACGTGAAGACAAGAGAGACTTCCCACCCTGGAAACCGCAGAATGCGCATCAGCGAATTAAAACCACCATCAAAAGACTCGATCAACAATTTGACCAGGACACCAACATCAACACCTAGCATGGAAGGCACTGTTTACGAGACCAGCAGTCATTCCTTCCTCGAGAGGATCCCTGCCAGCACCCCTGTGGGATGTTTGGTACCCATGGGGAAGAGCACCACCTAGTGAATCTCGGCACCATCTCCAGAAGCACCTGCACAATCCTGGTGGTCTTATTCAAACCTGCTTATCTTGCCATATTCACCAGACAGACCAATTGGCGGTACGGCTCACATGAAGACAAACATGTTGCAAGTGACAGAATGATGTGATGCTAGTATTTTTCTTTCAGTGTCTCACATGCAGTGTTTTGTCCTGTTCCATGTCCTTAGGAAAGATTGAACCTTCAGAGGCAATCCACCGTTACGTGTTTCTACCTGTGCAACAGGTCTTATTTTCCATAGCTCCTAAACGTTGGAATACTGAACTAGAAAGGATTGTCAATCCGGTGTCCTGGAATCAAAGCTAGCCCTCGATTTCTAGACAGGAAAAAAAAAAAAAAAAAAGTAAAACAAAAGAATCCTGGAGGCAATAGCATTAGCTATGGCCTGCCTGCCTAACCATGTACCAAAGTTGCTGTTAAAAAGTTAACAGCATGACAGCTAAGGATGCATCAACAGAGATAAATACAAACACAACTACCTAAATAGAACATATCCCCATATGCTTTTCTTTTCAATGGACCTCAAAACGAGATACAAGTATGAGTACCTCAATATAAGAGCAGGACAGTGTGTTTAGTAAACAGCTGAACATGAACTTCAACATCCAAAAGTAATGCTATGGAAGTGGAGTTGATGGCAAAGAGAAAGATCAGAACTATTTTTTTTTCCACTAGAAATGAAGCTAAGTGCTTCAGGTCACAACTGTCTGTAGAACAGAACAGTTGCTTAAACTTTGAAAAATTTTTCCCATAGCATTGATACTATTCTCATACTACAAGTTTTTAAGAAATGAGCGCAGATAAAGCACTATATCACTGATGCCTGTTTTAAACAAGCCAAAGTTATTTCTCCTCTTTCTTGGAAACCAAACCAATGCATTGTTTACTGGGCATTAGGATGGCCCTTCTACTCACATGGACGTCGGTGTTCCCTCTGGACCACAGGAGCCAGAATCTAAATATTTCATTCAGGTAGTGTGATGATTCCACAGAGTCATAGACATGATTTGTGAAAAGGTACTAAAAACCTTTAGGTCCCAGTGACTTGAATGAGATTTGTCGTTGCTTAGTAACTCTTCAAAAAACGGAGACATTTGAAAGCTAGTAATACTGTGAGCAGCTGGGTAGAACTCTTGTTGTTTATAGTATTCTAATTGTCTGAAACGGCATTCCTATGACCACAGTACTTTACCGTCTAATGTAGTACTTCGACAAATTTAAGGTACTCTGTACAAAGTAAACAGCTGATCTTCACAGAATTTCACTAAGATGAGTTTAATTATACTGCAAACCACCTATTTTACAGATGAGACAGACAAAATAAACTACTCGAGCCATGCAGAAATCTTAGTATAGCCCTGTATGACAGCATTAGTTCATACACTAAGTTTTCCGTTTGCTACTAAGAAGCCATCCTGTTTTACAATTTTGAACTTATTCTTCAGATCACATTTATATGCCTGCAGCACTAAATATGCCAACATCGGGGATTTTGTGGTACAGCCACAAAATGTTCTATATTTTCTCTTCCATACAGACAAAAGTGTACAACATAAAGAGAATTCTTATTGCAAAATACCCGCCTCAAGTTTGTGTAATTTTGAAGGTTTGTTGTAAAGCTTTGTCATTCTTCTTGTTGATATTGATTCTATATCAAATGCAATTGGATGGTTCCTGCTGATATCAAGAGATGCTGTGAATCTACATCTGAGGGCAGAATCTAGCTCTCAAAAGATTAATACCTCTTACAGTCTGTAGTTCAGAGAAATGTAGGTGGTAAGAAGCACTAATATGTCTTTCTTTCAAAAGGCATTCAGTAAACTGCTTATTCATCTCATCCTGATATAAAAGTAGATCAGAAAAACTGTGGGTTTCCACCAGAATTTAAGGCACTTAAATAACAGCTCTTCGAAGTACTTCAGTGCAATTCATCTTTTCAATATGGAAGACAATGTACAGTAGTGTTACATCACATACATGAGATTTTTCAAAAATTATATATTTAAATGCCCTCTAATACAACTTTTTGTTCATGTTTATACAATTACGATCAATTATGAATCAATAATCAGATGACAATAAGAGTGGGCTTGGCTGGCTTAATATTCCTTCCAAAATAAATTCCATGGGGGCTGTATGTATATTTTCTTTTTTTTTTTTTTTCTATTTTTCTTCTGTAGGTTGCTATTTAATCAACAACATTGTTCACAAAAGCGACGTACCAGTAAGAGTCCTGACCCCACAGGCTCTGTCACGAAAGCGGAGCCACCCCGCTGCCACTGCTTGTCCCACAGCAGCAGGACTCTGCACTGCTGAGAGGATTTTATAACTGCCAATCTGCTTGTTAGATTAGGCTACTGAAATACTATAAGTACATATGCATACACATACGTGTACATTCACGTTATACAACCATCTACGTCATCAAGAATAACTGGAACAGACAGGGGAAAAAAAAAAATCCTTTGGTGTTATACGGAGCAATTTTTAACTTTCAGCTAGACAGTCCTTGTATACCTGAACTGCACTGTGGAGAGATCCTCCGTGTTTGCTATCTCTTCCTCTGCAGCACAATCCTTCCTCCCTAGACCTTCACACCATGTTAGTCAAACAGGATTCAGCACAGGTCAAACGATGAAGAAAGCAAACACACAACTCCAGCAGAAGTGATGCAGAAGAGTTAATACAGATTCGAAATTCCCATTTTACCCAGTTTCCGTAAAAATAGTACAAGTATGCCAGGAAAATGGTGATTTCGCTGTGATGGATAAACTTCTATCTGGATGGTCCTTGGGGTCTATTCAGCTCTTGCTTAAGGTTTTTTGAAATTAAACCAGCACATCTTTGATATGAATACAACATGATGCTTTCATAGAGACTTCCCCAAAAAGGATTTCTCATTTGAATGACACTGTGGAGGTAATACACTTCAAATTTCATTTAATGGCTATCAAGGATGTCCTCAATTGAGTAGAAATAGCACAATTATAAAAATCGTGAAAAATAGGCACACTCATTGGAAAAATATGGATAAAATATACATTACTGTGTCATCTCTCCAGCTCCTATTCATCAGCAATAAACTTTTATATTTGAAGGAAGAGCAGGTAACAACAGGAAGAAAAAGCAAGAGTGGCATCTCTGGATTTTGGTGCCTTGATCACCTTCACAGACAAAGCAGCTTCTCTGAAGCTCAGCCCATAGAGCTGTCTTCTCAGAGACACACGGAGCATTACAAACAAATTGAGAGAGATCCATGGCAGCAGCTGACAAAGGAAGCTTTCAAATATAGATATACATGAGCACAAAACAGGCCCCAAATTTTAGGAGGCTAAGTAGTCCAAATGCCAAGCTCCCATCCCTGTCAGTTAAGAAGTCTGCGTGTTATCTAGTAAAAGGTTTGCCGACAGTTACAGCGGCTTTATGAGATGCTTCTGTGCCTGTTCCTACGGCTCCATTTCTTGGCCAGCCTGCTCTCCTGCACTAACCCCAGGCAGCTCTCACTCTCCAGATGAAGCTACAGCTCCCAACTCTGCTTCTCACTTCGGCTCCAAGGATTAATGTCCCCTGTGGTGTCCCAGCCAACCAACCTCATTCCCACTATATCTACTCCAGTTATGTATAACCAACACGTACTTTAATAACTAGCTCAACCTTTTTATCTCCAACTTTTTTTTATAGCTGGTGGCAATCAAGACCAAAAAAAAAAAAAAAAAATCAAAATTCTCAGCTGAACCTTTCACCATGGAAAATTGTACGTGTACTTTTTCTTCACTGCACCATCATCTCAAGGTTTCATTTGAAGATGTTTTTCTAAAGTGGTCCATCTCCTCCCCATCCACCCTCTAAGCTTTCTTCCCTAATTGATTTTTGTAAGGTTCATATTACCACTATTAAAATCCAGACTTTTTTTGCCTTGATCAAAGTCAACAAAAGGTATCCTCCTATATTTCCAACTTCTTTCCCCTCCTACTGCAATCCATTTCCATTTCTTTTTAAAAAAAGGAATAACATAAGCCATTCCAGGCACTATTTTGCAAACGCAGCCCTAATGGCTCCCTCTTCTGTAGAAAACAGTTTGCTCTATTTTACCAAAAAAAAAAAAAAGGATTTTTAGCTTTTCAACTGCTCTAACATATCACTGTCGTGCCTCAGTTTACCCATCTGTAACACAGAGAATAACTATATACATCTCATTTGTAAATGCTTTATTTTTTTAGAGATACAGTTGAAAATTATTCTATGATTCTATGAAATCCAGCTACTGTTCACACTCTATATCATTATAAATCTGCAGTCTTTACTTTTCCCCAACATTTTGTCTGAAAGTATTATAGCACATAAAAATCAATTAAATATATTCTCTGCTGGCGACTTTCATAGAATCATAGAATGGTTTGGGTTGGAAGGGACCTCAAAGATCCTCTAGTTCCACCCCCCCTGCTGCGGGCAGGGACACCCTCCACTAGACCACGTTGTCCAAAGCCCCATCCAACCTGGCCTTGAACACTGCCAGGGAGGGGGCATCCATAGCTTCTCTGGGCAACCTGTTCCAGTGCCTCACCACCCTCACAGTAAAGAATTTCTTCCTAACATCTAATCTAAATCGACCCTCCTTCAGCTTAAAGCCATTACCCCTTGTCCTGTCACTACACTCCCTGATAAACAGTCCCTCTCCAGCTTTCCTGTAGGCCCCTTCAGGTACTGGAAGGCCACAATTAGATCTCCCCGGAGCCTTCTTTTCTCCAGGCTGAACAACCCCAACTCTCTCAGCCTGTCCTCATAGCAGAGGTGCTCCAGCCCTCCGATCAGCTTCGTGGCCCTGCTCTGGACTCGCTCCAACAGCTCCATGTCTCTCCTGTACTGGGGCCCCCAGAGCTGGATGCAGTATTTATTCTGTTCTTCCTAGGCTTGACCTGGGATTTAGATTTGTAAATGGATTTCATAAGCCAAATTTCTTCTCTTTTAGCAGCTTTTACAGACTGACTTGAAGAAGTTGGTATAGTGCTTCCTATACTAAAAATTACAACTATGCTTTAATTGGCTTGTGATCCCTGAATTGGGAGAATAGTCACATTTTAACAAGTTGTATTTACATGCAAGTACATCATGGTTAACCCAGCTAGCAGCTAAAACAACCACACAGCCTTTCACTCACTCCCCACCACCGCCCCCAGTGGGATGGGAGAGAGAATCAAAAAGAAAAAGGTAAAAGTCGTGCATTGAGATAAAGACACTTTAATCGGTCAGAAAAGGAAGATGATAATAATAATAACAATACTAATAATGATAAAAGAATTAACAAGTGATGCACAGCACAATTGCTCACCACTCAGAGCAGAAGCTCAGCTAGTTCCCGAGCCACCCCGTCTCCTGGCCCACCCTTCAGTTTATATACTGAGCATGACGTCGCATGGTATGGAATATCCCTCTGGTCAGTTTGGGTCAGCTGGCCTGGCTGTGTCCCCTCCCAGCTTCTTGGGTGCCCCCCACCTTCTCATTGGCAGGGCAGAGTGACTGTTTGGCAACAACTAAAATATTAGCGTGTTATCAACATTATCCTCATCCTAAATCCAAACCACAGCACTATACCAGCTGCTAGGAAGAAAATTAACTCTATCCCAGCCCAAACCAGGACAAAGTATTTTAATGTGGCCTCGTTATAGTTCATATCAGCTTTGGTGGGAATCTGTCAAATGATATCATATGATAGAGGTTATTATAAAAATTCCCGCAGTCCGCAAAGAATGTTGTAAGTCTGAAGTAAAAGAAAACAAAACTCAAAACTCCAAAACAAACAATTTCTGACTCGGTATTGCACGTCACTATCAATAGCATCATTGTTTCCATAGCTACAAATGTAGACTGCTTCAAAGGAAAGAAGCAGAGAACCTGAAAATGACAATGCACAATCAAAACAGGCACACAGAGTTTTCAGACAGCACATGTGGGATGGAGAAAGGAAGTAACATGGTGGCACAGAGTTCTGTGGGGTTTTTGCATTTGACAGTAATGCCAGTGATCCGAGCACATCAAGCTCAGAACACTTAAGTAGCAGTAAACCTCTCACTGCAATATCACTTGATATATTTCTACACCTAGTGGAAGGAAAAGAACAGAAAGGATGGAAAATACCAGCAGGAATCACCAAAGCAAATATACAGGGCAGATGCCCCCCTTGCAGATCTAGCCACCTGCAGACTCAGACATATTTTTAATCAGCTTTCCTTGGCATTTTCAGTGGTCCTGTATAGTTGTGAAGACAATCAAATCCTTTATACTGCTCTTAGCACAAATGATGCCAAAACATACATGCTACACCTCGTACTAACACTATCCATTCCAGGAGAGGATACAGCATCAAAGTGAATCACTGCACAGGGGGTAGATACAGAACTCGAGGGTGAGAACGTACAGGGAAACATGCAGTCTCACCACAGGAAAGGCACTCCACAGCATCTAGCAACTATTCTGTCCTTCAGTATTAAGTTCCTGCCCTCTAAATATTACCTATGTAACAGCATAGTTCACTATCAACTAACTACTCCAGAACTACAAAAACATCCTCATAACATTCATACTGGATATGGAGGTAAATTCTCTCCTTCCTACAGCTGTAATTCCTGAGGTCCATAAATGTGGACCTTTCTCTGTCAATTCTATAATGATGGGTGTTGGAATACAACCAAGACTAGCATCCAAGACTTGCAACAGTACCACTCTTCTTCTCAGAAGAAGAAACTGCATAATGTAGAGGTATACTGTAATTTAATTTAAAAAAAAAAAAAAAAATCACTAAAACCAACAAAAAACCCCAAACACTTATTTCCAGTACCTTAGAGTACCCTGGCATTTGCAATGTAGTAACAAACTCAGTAGTATACACAGGGAGCAAGATGCCTCCATAGGTTGTGACGGCATATTCTGAAACGCATAGTATCAGACTAATTCTTCCCTTATCAAGGTGAGTGACAGCACTTAGAAAAATCCCACCTACCACATCCTTCCTCAGTTTCACAGGCTCTAAGGAATACAGTTATCTGCGATATCATTTTCTCCTAACAATCTTTTTCAAGGGAGCAGTTGATAAAAGCCACATGAGAACACAGTGTTATCTGCACACTACGCTGGTACAAGCAGAGGACAGGGGAATGGTTATTAGAAGATGGTGGTCACTATTTCCTCAAATGTTGTCACTGCATGGCTATTGCTCCTTTACAGCAACATTTGCTAAGTATCACGCTTTGGAGGCATAGCTTCTACAAAGAATATCGGATCACAGTAAACTAAGAAGTAGTTTGGATTACAAATTCAGCCCTTGCTATACATGAGTACTGGCATATATGACCTTCAACAATTGTCACAAGAACAGAACAAACACCTCATTATCTTCATTACGGAACTGAAAGCCCCAACTGTTAGTAATTCTAATCAGCTTTAGCAAACGCTATTTTAACACTCGGGGCAGTGAGGAAGGTAGAGAATCAAAGTCTCAGTCACAAGAATATTACTATTCAGACAAGACTAATCTTATTGCTACAAAATAAAGCTATCATCTCTCAAATGAAGCTAGTGCAGACAGCAATACAATAACCATTAAACTTACAAATTAGAGCGCCTAATCCTTGCAGCATATGTTTGACTGAAAAAGTAAGCAAAGCACAGACCAGAAAGCTAAACAAAGGTTTAGCAGGACCAGCAGTAGGTCTAAAATGGAAGTTCCTCAAAGACAACTCTTACTCTTTTAATTATGTGTGCCATGCATCAGATTAAAAAAAAAAAAAAAAAAAAAAGGCACACCAGGCTCTGAAACTTAGAAAAGCTGCACAATATAGGCCTCATATTACTTCTCAAGTTTCTTCTTTAAGACCTAGCTTGCAGCAGTAAGTTAGTGTTGCTGAAATCTGAGATTTATATATGAGCAAATTGTGATGTGAAAATACTCTGGATTCTAGTGTCTTATCTGTTAATTGCTGGCTGGAATGGACTCTGTTGGAGAGGAAGTAAAAGTAGAGGGGTTTACATTTTTCATGTTTGCCTCAGGCTACTAGCAGAAAAATTCAGGACTTTTTCTAAGGTATGTCAGTACCAACGATGTGTCACATATCATTTCTTTATAATTAGGCTGATAGCCAAAAAGAATAATGCAGCTGACATTCTATTAAAATAAAAAGTATTCCCCAAGGCATAAAAACACTGACACAAGCATCTTAAAAAAGGCAGTGTAAAAATGATATGAGGAACTATTTCTCCGTGCTGCTGTCTCTTCAATCACAGATTCAAATAAGTCACTCTAAGTTACGCATGCATTGACTATTTAAATATCCTATGCTGATTAAAAAAAACCCCATACCTGAAAGCAAAATGCAGTAAAACCCTTCTTTGTCTATGAATACAAGCTACTATAAGAATAAAAGGCTATCCACACTCTACATTACTCTAGACTACAATTTGGTAGTCCATCTTTCTTTAAACCTTCAAATAAGTAACCAATCACAAATCAAATACATTTTTAAAAAATAGAAAAACAGCCTTTTTATCAAGAGTTTGCAATTTACTTGAAGCACAAGGATGTTTCTATAACGATTCAAGCCTTAAATACTGAATTTGTAAACACCAGAACTTTCTCTATAGAATTTTCTATAAAATGCCTCTGACAGAATCAGGATTTAGGAAAGCCAGGGCTGTAACCCCATTTGGTTTGGAACATACTTAGTTCATATTGTGTCTGAAAGTTAGACAGACTAGAAGAATTGCTAGCTCACAAAATTATGTTTTATAGCCAAAGTGATGGTCTTCACTCAGTGCGGCCAAACTTTAGTTCTTTGTTAACGCAAGTAGTAAGAGATGTCCCATCTATTCCTTGCAGGTACACGTCACACAAAATACGTGCTATTTGATGTGTCGATGTTGTATAAAGTACTGGAAGAAAGCATTTCCACATTTGTGGATTTCAGCAACATTATTCAAAATATAAGACTTCAAATTCAGTTTCTTTCTGAAGCCAACCAATAGCACATTTACATTTTTTTCTAACAGCTATTAATACTTTTCCTGGTTGGCCAGAAAAAAAGTTCTTCATGAAGCTGGCAGATCTAGTTCTTTGTTCGCTCTGCACAGTGCTTTCATTGCCAACACAATGATAGACAGAGAAGTATTGTGTTTTCAAATGTATTACAAGGAATCCTGTGATTTAGTTGTTGCTATTAAAGAATTATATTCAGAGATGATATATTCTGAAGTGAAATTATTTCCACCTAACTATCTTCCTCTTATGTTCTAGACATAGGATTTGTAATACAGTTGATTACAGCAATATCATACTGCAGAAAAAGGCAGGTGACTTTAAAAAAAAAAAAAAAGGTATCTATTGTTTTGTTGCCTATTCCTTGAATACTGCCAAAGGAACGACTACTTAGTTTTCTCTCTGTACTCTAACACCAGTGTGCACAATCTTAAATGATCTTTTGATTTACCATGCTACAAAAATAAGTTGACATGTACAAAAATAAATATGGCAGGTAATGCTGTAGAAAGTCAGCGCTCTTCAGAAGTTTAATACTCAATGCGCCACTTGCACTTTATCGACAACAAGGGAAGGACCACTGCTACGCTGGAAGACACAAACTGATACCATCCCTTTACCGCTGATTTACAAAGAACTGAAAAGGTTTTTGATGCCTTGATTTGCTGAGCATACACCTGAGGTTTTGTGCCCTATCCTCGCTCCCCATTTTCAAATTTCCCTGCATCACCAAGATTCGCGTCACTTACCTCAGCAGTTCCATTACAGTCTGGAGGCTGCGCAGGGTAATGTTAAATTTTGGCATGAGGTGACACTAAATATAATGGGTCACAAGCTTGACCAGTTTCTCAGACAAAGTCACCAGGGGAGAAGAGAAACAGTTTCTCTGTGTTCCCCCTCCATGTACTAAATAAGCTGAGAAAAGACTTCTTTCTCAATGTGGAAGTACATGACAAATGTGCAAAGATTCTGTTTAGAAAGATCAAAAACTTATTAAAAACAATGTAAGCTTTGGTATATTGCTTTTTAATATATGGAGCATATTTTCACATATAAATTCATGTATACAATTGCATTTTGAAACACATTTGTGGTGTTAACAGTAAGGTAACCCCATATTGTTCTAGATGTGCATTCTCACATAGATGGATAACTAAGGTTAAGTTTGTTAAATCATTCAATTTTTTCAAAATGGTGAATATGACGAACTAACTGAAATTAGCAACATATTTGAAAATAGGAAGAGAAAAAAGCATGCATCAGAGTTCAATTTGAGACTATTTTTTAACTTCTGGGCATAGAACACATCACAGTTACTGATGATACCTCAGTTCACCTCAAAAACTAAACTGAATATATATCAGATGCTTTCTATTACAGTTAACTTGCAAAAAGAAAAATCAATGCCTCTAACAAAGTAAAAAAATTGATTTTTTTTTTTTCCACCTGATAAAAACAGCCACAAACAAGTTAGAAAGCACTGTGTTCTAGGAATAAACAAGTAGTTGTATAATTATGTATTTCAGTTTGTGACAGCAAAGTCATTTTTCTCCATTATTATTAGAATTTATTTTGGTTTGGTTTTTTTGATAAATGCAATTAAAGCTTTATTAAAAAAAAATAAATGTATAAGTGCATCTCAAAATCCCCAAGCATTTACTGTCACTTACATGAAAGCACAGTGGCTAAATAAGCCCCACTACTGGAGTTCAATGTCTGGAAATTTATATATTGATGCTATTAGAATAATTACATTAGAAATCCTTCCCAGAGAGAATCCCTGGAGTGTATGCATTTGGTTTGTTTTTTTCTGTAAGTTGTGGCAATTGCAGATAAGTAATATCTTTAATCAGTTTTTTCCCCCCTCATATGAAGTAAGTTAATGGTTCCGACTTCCCTGCACTCTGAAAATCTTTGTCCACAGACAGAAATACAAAATATTGTATTATACAGTTAATATTTGGCTTTAAAATATAAGAATTCATTTTACAAATCGATTTTACAAGTGAACACTTGAACTCAAAACATGTTGCAGTCTCTGGCACATCACCACCATCACATATCATATGTATCAATGCAGAAAGTGAATGAAATACATCAGGTATTTCAAACTGAAAACAACTGTTTCAGAACATGATGCAAAGTTGACGTGTGTGCATATTCTACCATTTAAAACAACAAATCTGGTCATTTCTCAAAACAGGAGTCACTAGTAGTACCTGGGATATATATCTACTTTGCACATGCCATTTAAGCTGCATTAGGCAGCACAAATGTCAACAGACACAAAACATTCCGAATTAGTGGCAGGTGATCATGTTCTGAAATCAGACTGCTCCATTCAATGCAGAGCACAGCGGCAGCATCTATTGATGAAATTGGAGAGAAACAGCAAAAATAATGGCCTCGTTTGCTAGGCAAGAGTCCAGGACTTCACCATTTCCTAAAGTCCCTTCCTCAGCTTTTAAAAAATGCAAAGACTTACCTTCCTGTACACCAGCATGTTTGGGGATTCATCGGCCACCCCGTTGCTGCTTTGCCCATAATTATTTCCTTGTGCCATGTCCCACAGATTTGATCTGCTTTCAGACGCTGCACTGTAAAGGGTAAAAGTGGTTTCAGTAAGACATTGCCTCAGGTCTCCTTCCTTCCCTGATGATTAACGGACCTGACTTTCTACCAACGTGTTGTCAGGATCAGTATATGCTCTTACTCCACAGATATTTACATTGGAGCAAAGCTGCTAATTCACCATTTACTGTCATTACTCTCTTTTGCCTGTAAATAATGAATGTAATATGTTAATCTAATTTAGACGTTAATGAATTGTCACTCCGAATAGCTCCCTGACATACCACTAACCACCATATCATGCAGACGCCTCCTTCCACCCCTGCACAGGCTTCACCGAGGGATACTCCACACCCTCCAGACCACAGTTTTGGGACGACAAGCTGGGCCCACGACTCTGTATTCAGCGGTGCCCACTCCTCACGGCTCGGGCCATAGCAACTCTCACAACCCGCAAATGCACCAAAAGCAAACCAGACGCTTTAAACTTGCCTTTAATTCACCAGCACGTGCGTGCTCTTACACAGATGCCGGGGGAGGGAAGCAGGTGATGGGGGGGGAAAGGAAGAAACAAGCCAGAAAACCTTTCCGGTTGCTTTCACCTACTTTCACTGTACTTCAGTGCAAAACACGGGCTCCGCTGCCAGCCCCGTCTGCTCCCCGCCCTCCCCCCGGTCACACGGGAGCTGCACTAAGCAAGAGCTCAGATCATGCCGTAGCTTCGGCTTTGCACGCAGGTGTAAGAATGTGCTCCATCTACAGACCACACCGACGGCTGCGGAGAGCCCGGAGGGCTGAGCTCTACTCCAAACACTTACCTCCAGAGCCCTCCTCTGCCCTCCCCCCGCCCCCGACCCCTCTCACTGCACCTCGTCCCCACCGCCGGCTCGCCCTGCCCTGCCCTGGCCCCGCAGCGCCCGTCCGTGGGTGCGCGCCTCTCGGCAGCAAATGGCCGGGTGAACCGGCTCGCCCGGCAGGGAGCCCGGCGCGGAGCCCGCGGTTTCAGCACCGCGGACAGCGGCAGCGGCGCCGCCCGGGGCGACTGACGGCGGCGCCCCGGCCTCCCCCCGCGGGCGGCCCGGGGCGGGGGCGCGGAGGGGCGCGGAGCGCGGCTGCCCGCCCGGCTCGTTTACCTCCTGGGCCAAGGTCACTGCGCGGTGGCCGCGGCTCCTCGCCTCCTCCTGCTGCTCCTGGCGCGCCCCGCGCGGTCGGTGTCAGCCGGCAGCGGGCGGAGGGACGCGGTGATCGCTCATCACACACACACGCACACACACACACACTGCGGGCGGAGGCGCTGCTGCTGCTTCTGCTGCTGGTACCGCCGCCGCCGAGGCTGCGGCTCTCCCCTGCTCTGCCGGAGCGGCGGCAGCTCAGCTCCCTCCCCGCAATGGAGCGGCCGTCACGTGGGGGACGGGCACGTCAAAGGTGCTGCTGCCGCTCCGCCACACAGCAGCCCTCCTCCTCCTCCTCCTCCTCGGCGCTCTCGGCTCGCTCACCGAAAACAGCGGCCAAGAAACTGCAGCTGCCAGCAGATCTGACAGCAGCCCCTGTAAATGAGATTAGGCAGCACTGGAGGGCTGGGCAGGAAAAGAATGTGGGCTAGTGGGATAGGGAAGGGAGGGGGCGAGTTGGTGGAGAAAGACACTGGTGAGGAAACTGTGTCGCCTCATCTTTACTCCTTTACCGACAGCAACAGGGAATCTGCCTGCTCCTCTGCCTTACGCTGGACACTTCATGCATGTTTCGCAGGGAGAACTAGGGAGAGCTTGTGCCATGTTGGCACTGCAGACCTCTCTGAGCCGTGGAACGGAGAGAGCAGACAGGTAGGAAGGAGCCCTGAGGCCACCTCAGGACACCCTCGGGGCTGTTTGCTATGTCCCAGGCAACTGCCTGATTTGGGAAGACAATGATAAAAGATCAGGTCTGTAAGTCTTACTTCCTCAGCATATATGGACAAGAATGCTTTGATTTCCCAAAAGGATTGAAATGTCCAGAACTCAACACCCGCAAGAACACAAGATACTTCAGTGGTTAAGCTGTGGGATATTCCCATTTGAAAGTATCTTTTCTGGAACCAGTAACTCTCATTACAAGGATGATCTTGCAAAAGTCGTCATCTACTGTGCACTGCACCTTGTGGAGTGCGCACTGGTAAATCACACAATTCCAGCACAGATGTTTCCATACATACCATGTCATCTCCATTCTTACTTTTTCTACCTTTCTCATCTCCAAGAGACTCAAGTCTAGAAGTTTGCTATTATTAACTACTGCAACTACTGTTAACCTCCAAAATTTGCAGAGGCCTTCAGATCCTTTAACAGAGAATGTGATAAATTAAATAAGGCATCAATAGGGAGTCACAGTGGCCACAACAAAATAAAGGAGAAAGGACAGGGCTGGTCTGGACTTCATGGAGAGCTGAGGAAAGGAAGACACAGGTTTGATAATGGTCCTAGAATGACCACCACAGAAAAGAAAGATGATCTCCAACATGAATAGGAATGTTCTTCAGAGAAAGAAGTAGTAAAAGGTAAAATGACACAACACAGAATAAGAGATACTGTATGCCTCAACTTTTACAGAGGAGAATAATTTATGTCACAAGGAAAAGGCAACGTGGAAACAAATGCTGTGAACAAGAGAGAAATCTGAGGCTTTGAGATGGAAGAGAGATCAACACAAGTGAAAGAATTCAACAGCACAAGAGGAAAGTGAAAAAGTATCAATGGTGAAAATAGTGGGCAGAGAAAATTATGATATTAAAGAATAAACAGAGAACTGAGAAAAGGCTTTCCCTAAAATCCACTTGACATGCAACATCATAGGATCATAGGATATCCTGAGTTGGAAGAGACCCATAAGGATCACCGAGTCCAACTCCTGGCTCCACACAGGACCAGCCGAATCAGAGCATATGACTGAAAGCATTATCCAGACACTTCTTGAACTCAGTCAAGCTCGGTGCTGTGACCACTTCCCTAGGGAGCCTCTTCCAGTGCCCAACCACCCTCTCAGTGAAGAACCTTTTCCTGATATCCAACCTAAACCTCCTCTGTCGCAGCTTCATTCTGTTCCCACAGGTTCTATCACTGATGAGGCTAAGCAATGAAATCTGAATCAATATACCAAACTTCCAACAGACCCTGGGATTCAGTCCAGTTCACTGTTGAGAAATGTGTACCAGCAACAACGATCTCAGTCTATAATTTCCCTAGCTTTCACACAGACGTCCTAAATGAGCAGCACTGCAGTGTTCGCATCTCACGGATTTGACTGTGTAAGGCTGAGGCGTGTACTGGAAGTCAAGAGAAATGCCTCCCAAAATCTGTTAAGAACACAAGTTACACTCTTGTGGTTGTATGGCATCAAAATAAACTCAGAATCTTATTTATCAGACTGGTGTTCAAATTTCTTTTTCAGAGTAAAAATGGGAACTGCACAAAATAGGCTTTAAATACAATTTTACACTAAAAGAGGGATAGGAAGAAAATAATTTAAAATATTGATAATACACATATTCCTTCAATTTGTTCTGCCAGCCAACACTTAACACAGTAATTGTGTTAAAGGGCATTTAAAAAAAAAAAAAATCAAACATTAGCAAGTTTCCAATACAGTCTTACATTTGTTTTCTAATTCTGCCTCATCTTGTTACTAATCCAAGTTAAAAAAAAAATACCAAAAAAAAACCCAACAGAGAAAATCAAATTTTCTTGTACTGCAATTCTTGGACTACATACATGAAGTTGTTTACAAGATGATTCCAATCTACCTATTTACTATAAAGCTATTCAGCAAATGGATTTTGGCAGAGGTTGTGTGTCTTTGAAAAACTCCCCAACAAAGCTGACTAATTTAGGCAGCAACATTTCCAAGCTTTTATTTTCTGAGAATTTCTTCAAAACTAAAGGCAGAGGTATCCCCAACTGAGTTAGATTTTGGCTATACAGCCTCCAAGCTTACCTTTGCTTTAACCATACTGATTAATTTCAGAAATAAAGTAAAATACAAAATGCTATACTAGTTAGGAGAGGTTTATATATTTTCCTTGAAAGTAACCAAATTTCATTGTCATAAATTAAGTTCTAAAGCAAGTATGTAGACAGAGCAATAGGTGTTTGTCCAGTAACATCAAAAGGAACTATATTTCACACACACACTTTAATCTTGTCCTCAGAGTCGGAGGAGTAACTCAAAAATCCCAGTGATATGTCTCATAACTACAGACTTGCTATGCTGAAGCACACCAAAATTTTTTTCCACTTCACCAGCATGTCCACTATCAAAATGAAATAGAAGCTCAAAACCCTGAAAGGGTTAAACAGAAGGGAAAACCAGAAACAACCCAACAGAGTTTCCTTTCTGTCATCATTTTGTGGTGAAAGAGACCCTGGGCTGGACTACTTCCACGAATGCAAGTAAAAAGGAAAGAATTTCTTTTAAAAATACATAACTGGATAATCTCATTCTAATGCAGTTGGATGTGTTGATTCAATAGCCTATAAAAGGCTTTAATTCATAAATTACTTACACATCTTTCCCATGTTGAGAGTCATCACTTATCTCATACACAACCAGCGTTAGCATCCCCAGAAAGCAAGGTTTGCCAGAAGAGGAATGGCCTGTTTCAAAATGCAAGGCAAAACTACTCATTAATAAAACAAAGATGATGGGAAAGGCTGCCAAGGGGCAGCTTTATCTAACGAGGCAATAAAGTACACATGATTTAGCAAGGTGGTAACTACATTTTCCGTGTTCATTTTGCATTGTCAATACAACTCAAGTATTCCAATAACATCACATGCACATGGTACACATAACACACAGGCATTTTTAAGTCAAAATATTACGTCAGGATGTATATGACAATCTATGTGGATGTGAAAGAGATCAGGAAGTTTGCTGTCTGTCCTGCTGGCCAGTGCTGTAGCATTATGTCAGTAGGCTGTCTATATCCATCCATTTCTCTCGTCTTATGCCTAGACTGAATGTTCCTTGGGATAAAGACATGCTGTGCAAACTCTTAGCACAGCATGATCTTGTTCCATGACCAAGTCTTTAAAACATTACAGCATTATACACAATCACATTCAAATTTACTAAAATAACACAAACATTCTAGTTAACTAGGCTCTAAACACTGGCATGAGCTAATACTGTGCTACCTTAAAGTATAAAACCCAGATTTTTTTTTCCACTAGCCTTGCTAAGCACAGAGACAGTCTGTCTACCTCACTTCAATTGAACAGCTATGTTTGTGACCCTACAGAACTGCAAGTGTTTCAGTGCCAGGCTCCGAATCAGTAGCTAAAGATTCCAGGCCCAATCCTTGGCCTTTCTGATGAGATTTGAACACCCGCTCCTTCAGGAGTGAATTGCAATCAATCCATTTAATGTAGGCCTTCAAATGTCATTCAGATGATTACAGGTTACGGCATGTATTTGCTAGAACTGAACCCAGAACTGACTTACAAACTTCACTACTTCCTTCACGGCACTTTTTTTTTTTAAGACCTAGGCAATTGGTTTCTCACCTACCTGTCAACCCTACTGAAACTTTAATTACGTTTGTCAGTTTATGATGCTGAAGATCAAAGCTATTTGTACTCTGTTGGTTAGGGCAAGAGTTAAAACCCAACAAAAGTAGGACCTTTAAAACAGAAAAGGTGGTAACTAAAAAGCAATCTAGATTTAACAAGAAAAAACAATGAACTGATAGAACAACAAAAAAAAAAAAGGCAAAGCCACGGACAGACATAATTTCACAGGAATGGAAAGTTATTAGAAATAAGGAAAGCCCACATTTCCATAATCTTTTTTAAAAAAAAAAAAAAAAAATTGATATATCTATACACCCATACATATCACAATACAATTTGCAGATATATAAAACTTTAATTCAACTAATTTCACACCCTACTGAAAATGTCAATTAATAGAAAATCCACAGCTACATAGAATTTGATATCAATATGGTACCGACCACAGCTATCCATGGAAATTCAACAGCTTCTACAGACAAAGCAGAACAACCTCAATTAGTTGTACTGCGGTCCTGACAATTAAGCCAGTTCTAATTATATCCAAAAGAGGGCAGTCTTTCTCAAAGACAAAGAGGTTACATTAGCTGTCTGATACACAAGAAGTATGGATCAACATTAATTTTCTTTTCCACAGAAAGAACTACCACAACCAGCTATACAACCTCATGTCCTCAAAAAGTGAGAGTATTTACAGAAATGAGACCTATTACACTGTATTCCTTAAAAACTGCCTGGAAGACTCAAGATTAACTACTCCCAATCTTACATCTAAATTACCAACTAGAGAAATCAAGCAAGCATGCAGGAATAGAGAATCACCAGAAAAAAAGATGGAGATTTGAGTCAAATTTGGATCTCATAATACCAGCATCCTTGACTCAAGCACAGTCTTGAATCCTGGTCTCTCAACTCCCAGAACAGCTCTTGGGGAGGCTTTTCCATTTTGTGTAAAAACCTTATTGACACAGAACGAACCTGGAGTTTGGAGACTGGGACACTTGGTCTCTGCTTCAGATACAATATTTAAGAGTGTATTGCTCTGAGCATTTCTTATTACTTGCTGTTTATGACACCCTCCTGAGAGGCAAAAATCAGAGATTTATAGGTTAACATCCACATCTTCAGATGCTGCATACCTCACATAGGAGTGTCCCAATTATCAAGCAATTTTATATGAAGTAGGAGAAGAAAACACAATGATTGTGGTTTTGTGAATTTAGCCACAATTCTTTTAGCCCAAGCTATTAGCTTAATTCAACCTGACAGCAGTAAAAAGAAAAAACAAAACACATCCAAAACCAACCAAACAAAAACCCCATAGTATTGGAAGGAGTGTGTGGCTAAAACAACAACAAACTCCAACAAACCAAGTAACTGGCCCTTCCCCTTTATTCCTCAAGAAAATCTCTTGGGTCTGATTCACAGGACTGCATTTGCTCAGATCAAAATAGAATAAGCCACTTATTAAGGATTAATTAGGAATAAGTCACTGATTTAGAACCCTTTGGCATGAAAGGACTAGAAAAAGGAGGACTCAGAAGCCCTCTAAAGGGAGGGGGAAAAGTGCACCATGTATGAGAATGCCATGGTTACAGACCAGAACAGATTAATTGTTGAAAAACATCATAACAGAATTAACAGGAGACACTGAGAACTAGCTGGAGGAATAATTTGTGTGGCAAAGAATTGAGCTGATAAAGATAACCCAGCAGAATTAAAAAAGGAAAAAACAAGAAAAAAAAAAAAAAAAAGAAGTGGCTCAGAAGAGATGGTAGAAAGCACAGAATGAGACATAGGACTTGGTCACAGTTAGCAGGGACAATTCTTGCGAGTTGTTGAAATGGCGTTTGGGGGAGTGGCAGATGCCTTTAATAAGTTCATAAGGAGAAATTAGAGAAACTGAGAAATTTTGAAAAGTAAAAATTGTTCCTTAGTGTATCTGATCTCCTCCTATTTACACAAAGACAGTATTTCTAGAAGCTTCTGACAAATAGTAAATGCCAAAAATGCAGAGTACATGCCGAATTTTGTAGGTTTTTGTCAGTCATCACAGGTGGTTTCTTTCATTAAAGAAGAATTTTTCTTCGACGTACCTTTTTAACTGCAAGCTAAGTTTACACATACCATAAAAATAATAAAAACTGTGGAGATTATCGTCAGGAAATAGCTTCAAACGGTAGCACAGCACCATCGTAGGTAGCCTGCAAGTGCCAAACTTGGCTATGCAAGCTACTACTGAAATTCCCCGTTTTGCTCAGTCCTTCCAGCAATCAGGGTTGATGTGACTTAATCTAATTAATTCACTGAGCTGAACGCACTGGAGAAAGAGAGCTCAGCAGTTTAACAGGCTTTGTTCATCATCTTTCTTTCTTTCCCCCACCTTTCATTTTGAAGTTCCCTCTATCATTCACGAATTCCCAGCCTCACATCCACAGATAATCTAATCAAACAGCTTTTTACTCCCTCTCCAAGGTCACTTTGTTTTTCTAAAGGTTTAAATCAGCCAGAATCAATTCGCTGATTGTGCATCACAAACTGAACCAATGTACATCCATTTATATCCAAGTACACACAATAAATATAGTTATTCCCTTACAGAAATAAATGGAGTTTTCATTCTTTTCAAACTCTATATAGCATTCATACAGAAAGGAGGACTTTTTTTAAAAATTAAATTCTCCAGAAACTCAAGGGACTAAAAATTACAAAAAGCAAATAAGCAGGTGTCCATGTTGGCTAAAGATTCCCATTTAAAAAAAAAGTTATAGAACCGTAAAGTAGGGTTTTTTCAAACCACAGTATATAAACTCAAGTCCTTCCCAGAACTCACCCCTTATCACAAAGATTTCCCCTTCAGACTACACGATTGTTAGCAGATATTCGACTTTTATACAATTTCTCAAATATTAAAGGAAATTTCCTTAAACCTCCAAAGTGCAGATGTATAGTTCAAAACAATTGGCTGAGAAAGCAAATTATTTTTTTGAAAAAAACCCACCTTGGCTCTATTCTCTCTAAAATTGTAACAAGAGGTTAGGAAGAAGAGTTCAAACAACAATAAATCTAGATCTTCGAAGTAGTCAGCCAGAACAATTCAGACAGTCAAGAAAAGTCTTACAAAAACTTTAATATTGTAAAGCTTGCCTCAGCTTCCGATATTTGGGAGTTAGCGAGTAAAACCACACATCTTTACTTAAATTATACTACAATATGAAGCCACATTGCAAGCAAGGAAAGCTAAGTAAGCCTGACCCAGAGCTCATAGCCTGAAATAACCAGGCAGTGAGGTAAAATAAGTAGTAGTAAATTAAAAGATGCAAGACATGTAGGAAAAGAAATCTAATTTTGTGTAGTCTCTTTCCAAAATGTCTGATCTTTGTTAGTGTACACAGTATCATTCTGCAGTTCACGTAAAGAACTGCTAAACACAAGGATATATGTGGTTGGCTTTGTCACTAGCTTCTACTTCAGTACTGGAAGCATACAGTGAAGCCTAACGAGGTATCTGACAGATAAAATGCTTGGCATGAAAAAATTGGTTTCCCCCTAACATAAGAATGGTTTAAACCTTATATTTTGCAAGAGAATGGAGACAGAAAGGAGCAGTAAAATAAACTGGGGTTATAGAAAGCAGAGCTTTGCTGTGCCTAGATAGGGAACTAAAATTTTATACAAGGGAATCAGGCATCCAGCATGAGATCTGCAGAACATAAAGACTTGTCTTCTATGGCAGGAGAGAAAGATATTTAGTCACGGGCCTTTGGATAACAGAAGAGAGAGAGATGGAGACAAGTGAATAAAGAGGTCATGATAGTCAAGGCAGGAAGGTAGCATGAATACATCCAGACTGAAAAATGTTCCACAGTGGGGGGAGTACAGTACTACTTATTTAATAAGGAAGCAGACGGAAATCAGACTCCACAATCTCAATGACTGCATGCCAAATGAAACTTGCGCAGCTGCCAGTGGTAAAGGAAGAGGATGGACTAGGATGAGAGAGAGCAAGGAGGATAATTCAGAAAGCAAGGATTGATCCCATTTTCTCTGCAAATTGGTTAGATTATCAGGGGAAAATTAATGAAAGGAAAACTAAAGCTAAGGATATACAAGAAAAAAATCTGAGCAATATAGAAAATAATGCACTTGACTTTTCATCTCAACGGAGAACACAGAATGAAGGTAAGGTTCAGGGAGTCACAGGGAACCAAAATACTTGGACAAAAAAAAAAAGCAAAGAGCATTACAGATAGAGAGCAAAAAGATTCCACTCTTATTGGGCAAGGACAACCAGTCTTTAATTGGGACCATCTACTTCCTGAATACAAATAATGAGGGAACAAGTTCTGAGCGAGTTTCAAACAGGGAGAGCATCACTGAGTCTAGGAATAAGTTTAGCTAGCAAGGAACAAGGCTGGTTGCAGAGTACAAAAAACTAATGTATTAGTCTAAGCCACAATAGTTTTCAGGGATTTCTCTAAAGGCACAAAAAGCCACAACAGAGACTGCAAAAAACTAAGTAAATGGCTTTTATGTGGCAGAGGGAACTGAAATTTACAGACATGAACTCACAGCGATGTTCATAGTTTCTTTCACATTCTCTCTCTCTCTCTCTCCTATGCAGCATTTGCTCATCTGATAGTGCTACAGGATGCTAACGCAAAGGTTATCTAATTTGTGCGTTTGGCCTCATGGTACTACTTGTTCTACATTCGTGACTGTGGCTATGTAATATATGCAACAGATAATTTTATGTTATTATAACGCAGTTATATCTAGCACACATTAATCAGAGAAAGTGGCTTCATATTGGCTCAGATTGTTCCAAACAATTTGATAGTGGAAGAATAAACAGAAGCGAGATCTGGCTTTAGCTCAGCTAGTTCCCTTTAGACCAAGAGCTCACCTAGCGAAAAGCAGCAGTCAAGATGCTTCCTTTGGCACGCAGCAGATGTTCAGAAGCGACCAATGGTTAGGCCCGCAGATTCAGCTAGCTCTTCGCAGTTGACCTCATGTTTAATTTCCGAGTTGTTTTGAGACGATTTCTATGGCCATATATTACTATTTCAGTTCTCATAAGTGGAAGTGTTTTTCATTCTCCTAAAATATCACCAAACTTTGCAAACATGTTAAGCGGAAGGACCTTGAAATCTGGAACCAACCCTGAAATCTATACTGATGGTATCCTGCAAAGTACCAATCACTTTCACAGCAAGATTCATCAGGCATGAGACTTCTATCCAGGAAACAAATTGCAAATGTGGAATTGTAGGTACGCATCCCTGCCTAACCACTTTTTTAGCCAACTAAATGTCACTTTAGTTTGGTGAAGCATGTTCCAGTATATTGTTGCTAACGTTATAAATGCCTACATTGCTTTGCCAGTCACAAACCAGCTTCCAATTACTTGTCCTTCCCAACCCCATCCCTGAGGGTACGCACAATAACCCAATGATTTGTCTGCAAGCACCTGTGACAATGGAAGGCCAGAATTCATTAATTAGAGCAGGAAGAGGATAAAGTCATGAGCTTGAACTGATGATGGGCAATTTAACAAGAACATGAAAATGTTTCAGTTCTAAACGTTGCCAGGTAATAATACTGTCATCACAGGATACTAGTGCTGCATCCACAATAGTCCTCTTCACCCTGGCCTCTCTCCATTTTACTACCCAGCACTTGGGCAATGCTACCTAAATAACCTCTCCATGCCAGCAATTCAGAGGGAAACAAACAGGACAGAAGTCACACCTCCTCCTCCTCCTTGTACTCAATGCTGATTCTTCCTTCCTGCAGTCTGCAGAAAAGCAAAGAATTGCCAGTCAGTAATGCAGTCTGTGGGTATGGAGAGAAGACTGCTTTGAGGCGATGCCTGCACATGTTAAAGCAGCCAAACTTTATGCTGCAGTATTTATTCTGGGACAAAAATCCTCTAAAAGTCCTACAACTCCAGAGAAATGAGATACTTTACTAAGTTTTTGCTGCCAACTGTAAGAGAGGCCCACCTCACAGGCCATTCCTTCTTCCTCAAACCACTAGTCCTGCATTCTAAAAGTAAGAATGCTGTCACATTATTTACTGATATCAAATATTCATAGTTTCATCCATCAGCATGAGAAAGTGAGGAGTTTTGCCTTTTCAACATACTGTCTTTCTGCAATATTCCAAGATCCTTCCTCGCCCAGCTCTCTTGCCAAAAGAGACATTATTAATTTATTGTCATAGTGGAAGCCAAGTAGCTCTAAAACATCTCAAAATCAGAAACCATCCCCAGCAAGAATATAGCACTATAATTAAGAGGCAAGAAATCAGGTAAGATCTTCAAAAGTTCCAATATGCCATTTAAAAGGTGATATCTCTTCCCTTTAAAAATAAATAATCACATAAAGAAATGCAACACTGATGTCCGAGCCAAATAAACACCCCTACCAACAAGGGAACCTGAGCACATGGTAAAATACAACTGACTTCACTTAATGTTAATAAAGTATTTTTGTAGATTTTCTTGGAACAGTATCTAAAACACTACAATTAAATATGCGAAGCAGGAACAAAGGGAATGGAAAAGGAGCTTTCTAGGGCATCACAAGTGGGACGTAATGCATGGTATGGTTTTCTTCAGATTTTTCGCTTCTTAAAATTGTGTTTAATTAAAAGAAATATAAATATATTACTCTCATGCAAGTTAATGGTGCTCTAATCACCAAATGCTTTGTGATTTGTAATTAACAGTTTTAACTGTTCTGCTTTAGTATTTCATCTATGTAAATTAAATTACATGACTTGGAAAAAATGATCAAGCATCTCCACCATTCCCTTGTTAAGCAAACACAATTTACTGCATCCACCTTTAGGCACCAATCTTACATGGTTCTTATCATTTATACCAGTGTGATGTAATACAAGGGTTTGGGTCCAGGGTCTTGTTTGGCTGTGTCTTGTTCTAAACAAAGGATTTCACTTTCTGGAATTGCTAGAGGCTATGGCAAACCCACTTCTCTTTCAGGAAGGTAAAATGTGAAAGAACCCCTTTCTATTTGCCCTGCTGTACTGCAACTAAGTTATATCCAGGACAAGCAGATAAACTATAGTATCTTCCTGATTTATTTCTCAAAGAGATGGGGAAAAGGTTGAAAGTAGTCATGATTACCAAAGATCTCCATTACAGAGCCTTGGAGGGCTCTAACTCCTAGTTATGATGTTGGCAGCATGAGTCAGTTCTGGGTTGCCGAGAAACTACCTTCTTCCTTTCCTGTGTTGCTTTCCCTCATTAGGAACACACTGGCTTCAGAAAGCGAGACACTAACTGACCTGGAAAATTCATTTCTTGCGTAGTGAATTCAAAGTCCAGCCTGCACACCGGGGTCTGAATTTCACCCTTCAGCTACAGTGTTCCAGTGCTGAGACAGCAACAATCCTTTCCTTCCTCTGTCTAGTTTTCTTTCTCACAATCCTGCGCTTTTTTTGATGTTTTTTTTGTTTGTTTGGGGTTTTTTTAATAATTTACATACAGGCATACTAAGTAAACTGTAAGAAATATATTATAAAGAAAGGTGTGTAATAAAACTGCATCCTTTCAGTAGAGGCAGCTATTTGTTATTACTATAGCTCATACAGGGAGGAGGGCTGAGAGAGAAGCAAAAGGATAAAACAAGGATAGTTATTTCCATGACGATCTGTCACTTTTTTTTTTCTCCTCTCTCCCAACTTGTCCTGGATCACATAACATAAGCAATGTATAACATGTCTAACCACTACGTTTTCAGTGGCCTTTTTAAGCAGTGAAAAAAAGAAAGCTAGATAAGTAGCCTCTTTGTTTGCCAAAGATATATCTAAAAGGAAAAAGAAAAAAAAAAACCACACCACCCTTTAAAAGATACACACATTCTGCTTGGTTTTAGTTATATCTCCATAGATAAAAATATACTGCCTTTCAATAATGAGAAGTCAAAGTGCTGGTCAACCAACTCAATGAATTTTTTTGTTTTGAAAAATGTAACAATTGTTTATCTCCTATTGACCTATTTGTTTCCGTGACAGATAAAGTTCCCTATGAAGCTCTGTTCTCCAAAGGCTCACTGTTCATACTTATTACATTCAATGCTTATAGCACAATGGTTGCTGCTATATGGCCAAGCTGTTCAAAGTCAGACAGCTAATTGTAAATAGAGACTATACTAATATTCCGGGGGGGGGTGGGGGGGGTGGTGGAAAAACTGGTTTTACTCTTTAAGGTATAAATGTATACATTAATATAGTCTCTCCAGAAATAAAATAAAGTAAAAAATGGTTAACAAGCACATTATCTAAAAGGACAGGAGAAATTAAATGGTTGTGTCCTTAAGTATGCCTGTACAGAAGACCCAAATTAAAATTGCTCAGAAATTTCCTAGGGGTGGGGAGGGGTAGGAAGTGTATCAGCATGGAGCAGTGGAAATTAATGAAGATCAAGAAAATAGCCCAAAATATTAAGAATAATTCAGTCTGAGCAGGTCTTGGATTAGGGCATGGAAACAATCAAGGCTAGGTGGTCTACCATCACACCTGCATTCATAGCGCTGCCAGTGCACACCCAAAAGAACTTTGCAAATAAATATTTCTTACGTGTTTTTAAAGCTTTAACAATATCCCACACGATTTAATAAATAAATAAATAAAAAGCTTTCTAAATTGTTTTGCCCCCGTCTCGGTGAAGATGAAAAGTTCAGATTTTGTCATCATTTAAATTGGGACAAAACATCTGGAAAAGTGCATTCAAATATTGGTAGCTGCTAATTCAAGTTATCTGGGAACGTTGTCCAAGGTGGGGCCCTCTGCCAGACCACCCAGCCAGGCAGGAGCTCAGGAGCACTCAGACCATCGGCACAGGGCTCCAACCACCTCCCCAAAGTGCAGAAAAATCCAGGAGCCTTTCTCAGGACAGCCACAGATTCCTGACTTGTACAGCAGGACACCTGAGAAGCGAGGACAGGCCTGGTAATTCCAGAGCTTTCAACATCCTGCCTTCATGGCAAAGACCTCAGAAACCACAGCTCCTCGAGGTACACTAAGGAAAAGGGGCTTTGATCTCCTGACCCTGAGGAATCCCACCTGAAAGGCTTCTTTGAAACCTCATCCTAGTGGCATCCTAAGAACGCAGGGAGCTTGTTTCCGACACATAACACAACAGAGATATTTAATATGAATGTAGGAGATAACTATGGGAGAGAAGAGTGCAATAACCCTGGGTCACAAATGGGAGCAACGACAGACTGGGTATGTTACTCGGTGAATAGCATTAAGACAGACACACTGGCACAGGGAGCAAAACAGGTTTGAGTAACTTGCGGGTATGAAGCAAGCAGATGAAAGATTAGAGACAAAATTAGGACGACGAACATAAAGGAGAGAGATAGTAGTAAAAAACCTGACCCATAGTAAGTCAAGTACAGTTAGATCAAAAACAGAACAAAAAGACATAAAATAGGATTTTATTGCCAAAGAGGGAGGTGGAGACACAGTAAGAGAAAGAGAAAACAGCTTTAGTATGCAGAAAGGCATTTCTCTCTGGAGACATTCATCTTTCAAAAAAAGCTAGATGTGGTATTCCTAGGACTGCAGAAGTTTGTTTTGTATGAGGGAAAGAAACTAGAAAGAAGGGTTTGTAAAAAACCCAAATACAGCAAAACATGAGCAATTTCAAACAGAAAATGTATTATTTCTGAAGCCAAAAATTGCATTTGCTTTGTATTTTGAAACACGTAGCATGTAAGGCAAGGGCTTTCACACATTCCACAAACTATGCAGACCTGGATTTTCGGTGGGCTGTCAGGAAAATGTTACTTCTACAGGAAATAGTATCAGCTTTTCAAAACTCAGTGTTCAACACAAACTCTACCATAGGTTTAGCAAGCACTGGTCCCTTAAGAGGAGAGTGTTTAGGAAAAGGATGCTTGATATTTTAATCTAACTATTCTCTTTATCACTTAATTTTGGATTTTAAATAAGATTGAAAAGTAGATCCTGATGCTTTGACTAAATTCAAGTGCAGATAATTAATATACTTTGTGGGGAAAACCAGAACACTAAGGAATAAGTTATTTTCTGGTACTTCTGAACACTAATCAGTACTTGAATATCAGTGTTAGGTGAAGGTGTTTTTACATATAGAACTGCTTTTCAAGTTGTTTCAGCAACTTCAGGCAAAATTTCCACTGACTTCCCTGAATTTTATAAGTTCAAAAGCTACAGACAACACTCCATTCTCTTATTTGCAGATTGTTTAGCTTTTTTTAAAAAAAAAAATAAAATAATTTAAAGACAGACTACTCTCCATTCACTTACTATAAGGAAGTGTGGCACAACAGCTTACAACCACATGGCTAACCTGCCCTCCTTCAAAACTATTGGAAATGGTCGATAGCCCACACTACCCATCTCAAGGCATTGTGAGAAAGAGAGATGACTGTCTCTGGTTAAAAGCACGCCAGGAAACTCACCGAATATGGATTCACTGGACAGTCCTGAAACACAATCCTAGCCCTGCTAAGTTTCCTAACACAGATATAGTCTTAAGGCCTAAACTGGTTATTGGTCCATGCCCCAGCCCTGTTCCAGTTAGTGCTCAAGGAGAAATACAATCATTTCACATGGGTTGTCCGAACAACTGACTCATGGTCCTGTAAGCAAGGTCTTTTGAAAGACTGTGCTCTCAACTTTTCCTGAGCTCTCCCTGAGAGTGATATCATATCTTGCGATGTAGCAGTACAAAAGTAACAAGGTTTAAGATAACAGCTTCTTTATTCGTTACCGTTACTGTGAATATTCTACTTAGAATTATTTTCAGACTATCATATTAAAGATGCAATAAAGATGTGCGATTCCTTCCCACTCCTTTAAATAAAGATAGGGGGAGAAATAAGCTGAACTAGAACAGTTTGTGAAAATAACACATCTAGTACTGAAAAATCACAAAGGCAAGAGCTACACACTTAAAATAACCTTTTTTAGTTTAGTACAGATACTCTTCCTCATTCAAGCAGGTAACTCTCCTATCAATTGTATGGCAAGTGCTGTCACGTTGAGAAGTCCTTGGCTCTTTAAGAAATGTACGTGCTCAATGTCTTGTAAAAATAGTTCTTAGTTGTTCTTGCTGCAAAAATTATTTGTTTCAGACTATAATTTCTCCTTTCCATGAACCCAAACCCAGTTCTGTTTCAGTTAAATTCTAATGTGTTAGCAAATCTCCTGACTTCTACAGCATGATGGAATTGTACTGACAAGATTCACTTGCCAAGGTAAAACATGCAATGCTAGGGGAATGAATAAGCAAGCACAAAAAAGGCTGGTAATATCATCTATTAAAGCTGTCTAACACTTCTCCCAAAAGTGTTGAAGTTGCTTAGAACTCTACAAAAAACTGTTAGGCTGAATTTATTCCCACAAAAGGTGTTGGTCCAAGGCTGAATTTTTTACAGTCTTCACCAAGATGGTGAAGGCTGCCATGATCAGGCATTTCCCTGCATTTGCTGTTTGAAATGTTATGAGCCACGCTGGAGGCCAGAGATCCTACATTTTGAACCACTGTCTTTTTGGGAGAAGGAAATTGTGTATTTCATATGAAGGTGCCACAAGAGATGGAGAGGAACAGATTGGGAAGAAAAGCAAAGGACTTTACTCCTGGAAAGGCAAACTCAAAAACACAAGGAAGTTTTAAGGGGAAAGCAATACTAGAACTCTCTGGTCCTAACAAAAGGACATGAACTGAGAATCCAAAGCAGTAGACACTGGAACAGGGAAAGAAGCTAGAAGGAAAGTGAGAGCTTGTGTGTAGGCAGAGAGACAGATTGTACATGGATCTGAAGGAGGACAGATACTGTTTTACACTGCTGAGTAATCCCAGAGTCACTTGTCCACAGAGGTACCTTTCTCAGCTGTACAACTGGTTTAAACATATGAATAAAATATGACAAGTCTAAGAACAAGGAAGACAGAAGGGTGACTTTCTACATTCTTGGACTGTCTGGGTTAAGCAGCTAAGTCTTCAACCTGTTGCAGACTCCTACAAGCCCTCCTAGCATACTTTGGTGGAGGATAATATCCCACATTTCCTAGCAAGCTCTCAGCTCACAAGCTAAAGAGGCTGGGAGAGGGGCGGGGGGGGAAAGTAATTTAAGAAAATAAACATGACTTTATCTGAAGAAGAAATAGTTCCTTCCTGGAAACAAAAGGCAAAGTCTAAAGTCTGTCTTCCCTCTCTGAACAGGAAAAGTTGCTTTCCTTTCTTTATACCACATATCACTGAAGTAAAAATTAAAGACTCACAAAAGTCTTAGTTACTTATATGGACAATCAAAACATATCAGATAGACTTCACTATTCAAAGTTTTGGCTGGAATCTAATACCAAATGATTTACCAGTTAGGGATTCTTCATCTCTCTTCTACGTATATTCAGTACCGGCTACGTTAAAAAAAAAAAAAGGCAGGGGGGATTGGGAATATGGGGAGAAAGTATGGGGTTTTCTGTGTGGATTGGCGATCTGAACTAGAACAGCACAAACTTACTACTCTCAACAACATTTTTCCCCCTCTTAAGTACAACCCCTAAATACAAGACCTTCAGTCAGTAAAACTTTGTAACAGAACCTAATAGTACACTAACCTTGTGTGAAAATCCTCTCCCCCGCCCCCCCCCCGCCCCAATCATTGGGTCCTTCATTTTTACTTATTATAAATGACTAATTTTAGTTTCTATCATTAGCTCATAAGCTGAACTGCTGAACACTGTCAGTCTGCTGGTAATGGTTCTGTGTAAAGCCAACACACATTTGCTACAGCCTTCCTCCTACTGCTCCTGAGGAAAATTCTTTACATACCTCTCATTCTATCTGGTATCTTCTACAGAAATTAGGCTTGTCTTTTTTCTTTTTCATTAATTACTTTCAGCTAAGACCACAGGTCACAGCTAAGATCTAATTCACAAAGTAGCATTCCTGAGTTCAGTGAGATTTGTTATGAAAAAATATCCACAATAGGTCCTATTTAAGAACTCCAGTTTAATAACCGCAATTTGAAGAAAGTCTTAAAACTAAGAATAGAGGAACCACTTTAATGACTAGAATGCTAGAAATACTTGAAAACATCATGGAAGAGAAGATCCTCATAGGAAATCCTTACTTTCTTTCAGCAGGTTATGTGATTGCAGGTATTTCTACCCAGGTCTAATATAACAGTATCTACAAAAATGGTTTAAATTAAGTAGGAAAGATAGGTGATAGGCACTATCATCTTAAAGTTTGTGGGACAGAATTATCAGTGCCATGCCCTGCAAGACTCAAGGAGGGAATTTTTCTCACCTAATGATTCACTGTAGGAATATATGAAAGACACAAAGAAACAAATTATTTCTCATCTACCTTTTTCTGCCAGTCACATTTTGGTGGACACACCTGTTCCAGCTTTCTGGAGGTACCTACTTTTTTCCATTAATTATAGAAGGAAGCTAGAGAGCTAGCTTAGGCTAGACATCTAACTTCTAGACAGTAAAAATTCTGTAAGGTAAACCCAGGCCCCCTTCATCCAGTTCTATACTGCGTAAGTATTTCTAAGCCCTTCCTGAAACAACAGCACACCAAAAGCCACTCAGTTCTCAAATCTTCATAAGGTCAGTTGGTACAGCTCTGCACTGCTGACTTAGATTTCACTACAGACTGTCTACACACCTAAAACCTTGGTATCCTGCATCACCTTGCTCTAAGAAGAAAATATTATTGTAGCGAATCTTATTCTGTGCTGATGAACCAAATACTGGTTTTAGCATTTCTTCACCTATACAGGTTTAAACTTTTAAAGGTATTCCGCAAAAGTTGAAAGAATGCAGGCTTAAATTTACATGGGAACAGAGTTCAGTAGTTCATGAAATTCAATACTTCACAAAATTCTTTATTACAAATTAACCTCTAAAAGCTAGTAAGTCAAGCCTGTAAGACATTTGAGTTAACCCTTCTCCCATCACACCCCCCACCCTATTTCCTTCTTTATTGCTATTAACCTTTAACTCAGTATCACCTTGAAATAGATTCATCTAGGCCTTTTGGGAACAGAAGTTGGAGACAATCTTCAATGACATTAAAATCAAACTGACTCTCACATGGAATTGTTAAGGCTGACCCAAAGTCTTTTTTACGCTAACTGTAAAAAAGAAAAAAAAAAAGAAGAAAAAAAGTTAAGACTTCAACATTACTGATTACTATTTTTTTAATCTTCTCTCCAATTGTTTGAACCAATTTAAACTAGCAACTGCCTGCCAAGTTTAATTGGATTTTCTTCAATTTTATATGCCTCTGCATTTAAGCAAAAAGCACTATGGAAAAACTCAGTAATCCATGTTGTAATTGTTCATTGGACTTTCAGAGAATTACATTAGCAACATCACCACATATGCTGATATGTAATCAAAGACATATTATAACGTACATGGAGTAATTTAAAAAAAAAAAAAATCAATGCAAATCAGAAACCTTTGGGAAGATTGATAATCAAGATTTTGCCTCACATTGTTCCTCACATTTGTCTCCTAGATATTCATCCTTTTTCTCCTTCCTGCATATACAACAAAATATTTACCTTTAGAAAATAAAGAACTTCCCAGCGCAGGATTATTAGGTGTGCTTTTGTCATGCAACAGAGCAGCATGCTCCACTGTGTAAGTAAATATTATCTCAAAGTAAACACCTCACACAAATGTACTGACTGTATTTCACTTCTGCTTTATGATTTGTTCTGAACGCGGAGGCCCATTTGCTACCTCATCTATAAGGACTACACTGCAATCAAGGCCAGGCTTAGCACTTATGATCCCCAACCTATCACTAGCCTCCCTCATTCATATCCAAAAGAATCAAAAGTGGACAAGAACGCTACAGTGAGCAAATCTGTCATGTGCACAACCCACTCTACATTAACATATCTGGCTTAATTTATATTCAAAAAGACTTCATATTTCAAGAAACAGAAAACATTTCCGTTCTGACCTTGACTTCCCATTTTACAGGAAATGGCTTATTCTGTCACCCTCTCCATTGCTTTTTGGTAACCGCCAAAGCAGCATCCTCAAGACCAAGTGAGACCACACATACTGATCTGTTCCTGAGGTTATTATTGCTACTGCAAGTATGTTTCCAATTCCGTACATGGTGTGTTTTTTCTTAAATAACCTTGACAGATCCATATGGTGTCTGATCCTCTTGGTGTCACCGTCACTATCATGAAACAAACACCTGCAAAATACTTGACTTCACCTTCACCACCTGCAGGTAACTCTTTTCAGCAGCTCTTTCTTACCCACCTCTCTCATCAGAACAGTGATATCTACAGCAAGGATAGATGTCCCAGGCCTACAAGAGGCAGGAAAAGAATGAACCTGCATTGTTGCTCTACATCATCACTACAGTGTTGATTATGAGTGTTCTGAGTAGGGTAGAAGAACAGTGCTCAAAACACCAAGGTTCCTGCTTACCCATTCGTACCACACCTCTCAGTCTGATGGTACCTGTTGTTTTTCAAATATCTCCACAGAAGTCAAAACATCAGTGAAAGAGTATTATTCAACCCACAGAGAATGCTGCCAGGATTACAACATTAATAGATTGTTTCTGTTTTGAAGACTATCCAAGAAAACTTGCTTTGCTTTCCCTCCCCTCCAAAGAGGGCTAGAGAAAAGTTGCTTTATTTTTAAATAGATCTCCAAAACTGGAGACTCATGGCCAGAGACTCTAAAGGTCCACAAATAAAATTGTCAATTTTGATTACTCTGGTAATAAATTTTTGTATAGCATTTGTTTCACCAGTGTTTGTTTGTAACTTGTTAGGGTTGGAAAAACAGTGCACAGAATGTGTTAGTTAGTATTTGCATATAAATTAAAACAACCTAGATTAGAATTATCTATTAGAATTTACATTTGGTTTTACTTTTTAAAATCACTCACACAGAAATGCACAATGCCCCTTTGATTACTATGTCACATAAAAAGCCACAACTATGGCAAGTCTGTGAGGTATAAGGAGAAACGGATGAAATATTTCAGACTTCGGCTTAAAGATTACTTCCTATCATGCATTTTTTTAAGTTGTTAAGAATTCTCCAAGGGGTCAGGTAGATAGGCTGATTGATTTCTATCAGAAAATACACAGAGTTATGCCTTCATAGGACATCAAAGGATATGTGGAACTCCAATCTCAACATGGTATCTCTTTCCACTTGAGATACTCTTATTTCATTGAATATTGAACACTCGAGTTCAGAGGAACATCAGAAAGGACACCGAATAAACGAATATTTCTGGTGTTAATGGTGCTACGGGAGGACAGTAGCAATATGCCCTGGGCAAGTTCTGCTCAGTTGTTTCCTACGCAATTCTATGGATAGTCTGGCTCTCAGAAAGGAAAATTATCTTTATACATCCATTGTAAAGCAGCCAGTAACTCAACAAATACAACACAAAATCAGAAAAAAAAAAGTTCTTGATTTTTCTAGCCATTTGATATAAAGAACTGCTGCACCTTTTAAAGATACTAATGATTTTAACAAGAATTAAAACCTGACAGAGCAGTCCTCCTGAAGAAGCCCACAGATTCACTGATGCAGCACTTTTCAATTGCCTCTGGTTTATGCTAGCTAAAAATTACTACGGCATGACTTATGCTGGGAGTAGAAATTTTTTCTTTTCTAATTCTCAGGAAATACACAGTTACCCCAGAAAGCACTTAAATAGTAAGATTCATTGCGAGTAATTTATGCATTTTGTAGAAGCATGACACATAGCTCAACACAATGCTAATTTTGCATGGTTCCAGTCTGGGTTGTTCAAGGATCTCTGAAGATTTTTATCATCCTTAAATAGCATGGCTCCTCAGTAAGTATCAAGTGCTGACTGACTTGCTATTTTTACAGAAATAATTACCTTACAGTTTGTACAAATACAAAGCAGTCTAAATAAGGAAAACCACTGTTACTTTTCGTTGCATCAATATTTCAACTTAACATACACCTTACCCAGGGGATATTTTTGTGCTATAAAGTTTAGCACAATCAACTCTTTGAAAGATCCATCAAATAAATATCAGATATAGCTGTTCTCGTTCTCTCAAAAGGCAGCCTTTCCTAATCTTCTACTATACACAAAGCAGGAACTACTCTAACAAGGATAACCATTGGTTGAATCTCTACTTACATATATGCAAAGTTTATGTCAGCAGACTCAAATTCTGGCAACAACCTGTCAAACTCGGCAATGTGGCAGTCAGCAAGGGCAAATATTGAAATTCAACAGTAACCAGAATGAAGAAAGCCAAACAATACTGAAACAAGTGACAAGCCTGTTGCCAGTTACACCGCAGATACAGAACACTAGATACGAATTGTCCTAAGTCTACAAACATCGCTTGCCTGAATTCTCTACCGTGGGTTTACTTTCCTATGATAGGAGTTTCGCCATTGAAACACTGAGTGCTCATACCAATGGAGTCTACCTGCAATTTTTGATCCAGGTGCAGCAGACCTGCAGAGCACAAGGCCAGACAGCATCTTTGAGCATATGTGGGAAGGAGAGCATGCTCCAGCACACCAAATGGGGGGAAACTGACAAACAGATTGATGGCACAGCTGTCACTTTGAATCAACAGTGAATGAATGAGCTCTGAAGGCTGAGTCAAGAGACACATGTACATAAGGTTGGGGGATAGTATCATCCTATATAGAAAGGAGGTGAGAGAAGCAGGGACAGAACTGTAACTGCTAAAGACCAAAGCCAGTATGCACCAAAGACAGTATGAACTTTGCTACCAGGTAATGATACTCTGCAGAAGCACCGCCACCTGAGATCATTAACACAGCAAGAGGCAGAAAGCGTGCATAAGCAACTAATCCAGCCAAGTAACTGTCAGAGTTTGAATGAAGAGCAGCTAAATAAATATTTAGGAGATAGAAAACACTAGTCACTGAAAAAAAAAAAAAAAAAGTGAATTTCCACAGACAGCCATTGAAAGATACATCCTCTACAGCTAAGTCTCTAGGACAATCTCTAGCATACAGTTTTGTAGTGCCAAATACAATAGCATCTTAGCCACTATGCACAAAGAATAGGATACCGCAAAAGGAATAATAAGGTAGAATTATTAGTCAGGGACACTTTTCAAGGAGATCTCCCTGACAAGCTATTTAAAAAAAAAAAAAAAAAAAAAAAGGAAGGCAACAGCATTGAAAAGACAGATGCTCCTTTTCCTATGAATGCATTTAAAACTTTTTCGGAAAACTGAGGATTCTTTCCCAAAAAATATTTAGAAGACCATGCCATACCTAGAAAAATTTTTCTTTCTTTCTTTCTTTCTCTCTCTCTCTCTCCTCTCTCCTCTCTCTTACTTACTTGGTATAGCTCCTCACAAACAGCAGCTCTGAGGCCCTTTCAGCACAGTTAGTGCTAGCACCTGGGCACTGCCTTTTCTACAACTGCTTCTAATCAGCTGCACAGACACAGCTGGGAAAATAGACTGCACCATATTACCATAGGGAAAAAGGAAGCCCCATAATAATCCCAAAGCCATCTACTTTAATTTATATTTATTGTCCAATACAGTTCTTACAGGCCTGAATTTCTCATAACATAAAGCTTCAGTCTTATTTCTGTGAACAGTTCCCCAAGGCATTATGTCAGCACAAAAAAGTAGGTGGTAGGACAAGAACCCCTCACCCAAGCATCTAAGAATTCTCCAAAGAAAGCTAAACTCATTAAAAGGGAAGTAGGTGCTCCCACTGACTCCCACACCCACTCTGAGCTATGCCCTATCTTCTCCTTTTTTCACTGTGACCAGATCAAAACACCATCAAGAAGAAAGGAGAAGGTTACAAGACTTTTTTTTTCAATCTTTGTACCTGAAAGTAAGTGTGACAGTCAGGATTATTGACAGAAGAAACATTATGTTCATTGTCGAGAAGGAAAGGCAGCTCTTCATAAGAGTTTTTTTGGTCACACAATATAAAAGAAATTAAGATATTAACTTCTCTCATCCATTGATTAATTTTGGCCATGAAGACAAAAGCAGGAAAGTGCATCATTGATTTTATTAAGTAATTTTAGAAACCTGTTAGTGCTACATAAAATAACTGCTCTATCTGTGGTAGAGACTTAGAACTCATCTTTGTATCTACTGGGAAAAACCCACTACCACACCCTTGGAAATCCATCTGATGCCCAAAAGCATAAGAAACAGAGGGATGAGGGTAGTCCCTACTGTTTATCTCAGCCAACTCTGTGAGACTTAGTTTGAGACTACATCTGTAATTAGAGTTACTTGTTCACATCTCAGTGAGAGATAGGCAAACACAAACAACAGCCACAGAACGGCAAAGCCTCGTACACAACAGCTCTGTGTAGCACAGCTGGACCACTGCACCTTCTCAAAGAAGAGGTAATTTCTGACCACAACAATTAAGAGTGATGCTCAGGGTAATGTGAATTCCGTCATGTCTCGAATTTCTGCTGCAGTCCTTTGTCTTGCAGGAGCACTAACAGCATCTCTAAGAGAGTCAGTCACCTTTTTCCCAAAACTTGCAGTAGTACCTGAGAGCTCTAATCCTCTGGAAAATCTCCAGACAGAATTCCCAACAATTACTCAATGCAATTGCACAACCCTTTTTTTTTTTTTTTTTTTTTTTAACTAAGCCCCTAAAAAATTGAACAAAAAACCACAGTGGTTTGGATCAAACTATCCGTTAAGAGCTGGCTTTCCCACCCTATCATTCTTCTTTTTCCAAAGTTTACAAAACTATGTTGCACAGTACCTCCATGGATGAAGATGTCCTTAAACCTTTCCAAATGCAGGTGTCCTACATCTTAGGTAACTATCACCTACCACTCTGAAGGACTGCATAGGCTTTCTTAGTAGTTGTGTAATCTAACCCTTTCTAGTGTCTCCAAACACTTTTTCCAGCAGAAACTCTTAAGGAACGGTACCTGAACTCACTAATAATCTGTGGTTTTTAACAAGTTTACACGCTTAATCTTAGTGCTTACTCTAGTTACACTGAAACACAACGTCTCAAGCAATCCACAGAAGTTTATTATGGCTATACAGTTATTTATATTGACCAAACTTGCAACAGCAAAGAAATCACATTTTCCATTTTCCCATAGAAACTAGTGCCTATCAGAGACAATTATACTACTTTTTTTATTTGCCTTTCATATCTCTCATTCCTGTACCTTCCACTGAGGTGTTTTATTTACTATGTGTTGGTGTAACACTAGTTCTTATTTTAGTCCTCTTAACCAGGAGACCAAGACAAGAGCACAGCATGGAAAGACACTCAAGTGGTCAGAAATAGAGCTGTGGCAGGTTACGGCCCTCTGCTAGACATTAAAGGACTCATTAATCAGAATGGTTTCCTTGTACTTTGGGCACAGTAAGTCCATAAAACCTGTGTTTCTCTCCCCACCTCCACTGCAGTAGCACAATATTGAACAATATTCAGAAATTAAATTCCCACCAGCTTTATGAAAATAGGCATTCATGTAAAATAGGATTTCCCTACTATAGAACAAACAGAAGCACAACAGTATCTTAACTAGAAAATGAAGTCCGGGGAAGGGAATAGGAAAGAGTAGGAGAAGCTATGGCTGCTTCTTTCTCAGGAAAAGGTTTGATCAAAACTCTTTTATGTTCTTGGATTCCATGGACCCCAACTGTCACCTAAGCTAGAAGAGGCCATATTTCCAAGTTTCCATAGTTTAGCTACCCATGGAAGTGGTTTGTGTTCCAGTGCCAGCTTTTGTTGTGTCAAGGGATGTTGATAAACTTCTGGCCTCAACCACACTCCTGTAAGTTTGTGTTGGGTTTGCATGACAAGGTTTTGGTAGCTGGGGGAGCACTACAGGGGTGGCTTCTGTGAGAAGCTGCTAGAAGCTTCCCCTGTGTCTGACAGAGCCAATGCCAGCCGGCTCCAAGACCGACCCACCGCTGGCCAAGGCCAAGCCAATCAGTGCCTCTGTGATAACATATTTAAGAACAAAAAAACAGTTAGAGAGAGCTTTTGCAGCCGGAGAGAGGAGTGAGAAGATGTAAGAAACTTTGCAGGCACCAAGGTCAGTGAAGGAAGGGGAAGAGGTGCTCCAGGCGCCGGAGCAGAGATCCTCCTGCAGCCCGTGGTGAAGACCATGGTGAAGCAGGCTGTCCCCCTGCAGCCCATGGAGGAAGGATGAGGGGGTGTAGAGATTCCACCTGCAGCCCATGGAGGACCCCACGCTGGAGCAGGTGGAGGCACCTGAAGGAGGCTGTGCCCCGTTGGAAGCCCACGCTGGGGCAAACTCCTGGCAGGACCTGTGGCCCCATGGAGAGAGAAGCCCATGCCGGAGCAGGTTTGCTGGCAGGACTTGTGACCCCGTGGGGGACCCACGCTGGAGCAGTTTGCTCCTGAAGGTCTGCACCCCGTGGGAGAGGCCCACGTTGGAGAAGTTCATGAAGGACTGTCTCCCGTGAGAGGGACTCCATGCTGGAGCAGGGGAACGATGAGAGGAGTCCTCCCCCTGAGGATGAAGAAGCGGCAGAAACAACGTGTGATGAACTGGCCGCAACCCCCGTTCCCCGTCCCCCTGTGCCGCTGAGGGGGGGTGGAGGTTGAAGCGGGGAGTGAAGTTGAGCCTGGGAAGATGGGAGGGGTGGGGGGAGGTGTTTTAAGATTTCATTTTATTTCTCATTCCTCTACTCTGTTTTGCTTGGTAATAAATTAGATGAATTTTCTCTCTAAGTTCAGTCTGTTTTGCTCGTGATGATAATTAGTGAGTGATCTCTCCCTGTCCTTATCTCGACCCATAAGCCTTTTGTTATACTTTTTCTCCCCTGTCTAGTGAACGAGGGGAGTGATAGAGCGGCTCTGGTGGGCACCTGGCCCCCAGCCAGGGTCAACCCACCACAGAGTTACAGCCCAGAATACTGCACTTAAATAACTTATTACTTCAGCTACTGAGCCAAAGTAATTCAAACCTATTTCTAAACAAATTATTGATGATTACCTCTTGTGCCTTTTCCTGTCTATGTCCCATTTGTTCTGAAAGTAGTGTTAGGAAAAAAAACAAGCTCAGCAGCAGAGGTTGATGTGATTTTCTTTCTATACTTGATGTCTACTTGTCAATCTAAAAAACCAGACCAGAGGTTCAGAATACAGTTTTGTGTCTCATCCATGTATCTTAATATGATCTCAGGAACTGGGTATTTAGTGGAGGTCTCACTGATGTAGAAGGTGGTGGTCTAACTTAGGCTCAGAAGACAGATTTCCCTACCCTCTGCTCCCCTAACTACAGGCTGTCCTTTATATTTGATAAAAGAATCGTGTGAGAATACTGAAACAAATAAATTCCGAGTTTTGTTTCCTTACGTTTTCAAGCTCCACTACCCCAATTTCAGACAAAGAGAGAGGTATCTAAAGAGATTAAAAAATGTGGACATTCAGAAAGACACAGCTATTACTCCTGAAGTATGCTTGTCATACATATATGTAATGAATTTATATATATAGTAAATATATTTAGATGTATAGTTTTAGTATATAAATATGTATATACATGTCTATAAAATCCTCTAACAGAGACTACACCAGTTCTCAATACCTATTGCTTTACTTACACCTTCAAAAATTGGCAAGAAATTATGCCTAACAATTAGATATAGCCTTTTACAGGTGCTAGAAACTCATACTTTCTGGGTGTGTCATTAGGCTCTGCACAATGGTCAAAATCAGCAGTCCTGGGCCAGGAACCCTCCATCTTCCAACAATCTCCTAAATTCATAATTTGTCATTTGGCTCCAGTTTCTCTCCTGCCTGGGCTCTCATCAGTTCTCTCTATGCATTCTTTTGTTAGCTGAAGCAAATAGACAAAAAAAAAAAAAACCCAGAGGAAATTCAACTCATTTGTTGTACACTCCCTAATGTGGAATCCTAACCCACTGGGCTACCTGCCCCATTAATAAGTGCTGTAGCAGTAACATAAAAAGGGGTAAAGCACTTCTGTTCAGCATTTCAAGTCAGTCAGTGAGAGATTTGGATGCTGCCCAGCTTAGAAGCAGGTAACTCCTTTTTACCATATCACACTTCAGATACACCACTGCCTTAAATCAAAACGGGCCATATTTTTTGGAACAGGCTAAATGTCATACTTTAGCAGACTTCCTCTTGCTGACTAACCTGCCACATGAATTTTCTCAGCCATAGTCTTTTTTTCTGAAATACTAATTTTTAACAGGTTTCCCTACAGACTATTTTTTTATCAAGTACTTATTTTCCCTGAAGGGCTAGCATTTTACCGAGTACCCTGACATACAATCAGCATAACCACTGCGAGCAGAACTCTGCAAACACCACTTAAAGCATATTGTACAATGCCATAATGTGGTGAAAAAAAATTCCTTTATAAGTCAGATCACACTCTCTGAATAGCCACATTTTTAGCATAATGTGTGAATAAGGGTATAGATTTATCAAGCAGTGTTAAGTAAACATATTAACAGAAAAAGCTTAAGGGAATAGTGGTAGCCTTATATTTATAATAGTGATTTTCTTCTGGGAAGAGTTCTAATGTGTTTTTTCATCTTCTTTTTGCAAAACCTCCTATACTATTCATTCCAGTATTAAAGCAGAAATGAGCACTTCATTACATAGTCTTAACCATACTTCCCTTTTGCCAATAATATCTAAAGTTCAATGCACTACAAATATTTGAAAGGCATCAATCATATTTGCAAAAACAATTTATCAAGCCCAAAATATCTAACATAAGTGTTAGTCACTTATTCTATCAAATTTCATGTGCTGCAAGAAACAGATTGTACTAATCACCTTATCAAAAATTTACTGTCAGTTTATAAATATATTAAGCAGGAGTATTTCCCATGTAAGCAAACATTCTGGGTTCAAAACCCAAGAAAATTAAAAGTGATCTCCAATAAATTACAACACAGCAGTCTCCCCTTTCAGAAGTCTGAAGACCATATACCAGCTATTGTCTAAGATCCTTCTTCCTACATACCTTAAATATTCAACTTTCCTTATGTATTTTACACATACAGACTTATGTCATGGCACACATACAATAAGACAATATATTAAAAAAAATATTACTCATTATGATCAAATTTTATCTCCTAACTCAACGACAAAAACTCAAAGCATACCTAACCATTAACAATCAGGTAACTGCAGAAGAGGCTTGCATGAGAAGTGCCTCACCCTGAGATCTCAGTGGAATACAACATGTGAAAGGATCCTCCAACTGCCTTCATCCTACAAAACCTCTTACTGCTCTTTCTTCCATAACTTTTCAGATATTTAAGCTCATTTAACCTCCTCAATCCTAGTAAGGCTCTCACTTCAACCTAACACTCATTCTCTCTTTCCTTGCACTGCTACCAGTCTCCCTTAGGTTACTGCAAAGCACTGCTACCAGAATCATCTTCTAATTCATTAACTTCTTCACACCCCTTCACTAGCCTCCTTATTCTCCTCCAAGTTCTCAAACACAGTGTTAGTCCCTCCAATATTTAGCTGTACTGTATCCATCAGATCTGTTTTTTAACCATACATTCATCAACGAAAGCAGCCTCAGCTTATCCCTCCTCAAAACTAGCCTCCTACCACCATACTGTGGATAGCAAATCCCTGAAAGGCAAGTACACGACCCACTGTGATGACCGTTCCTGACCGACCAGGAACCAGCTTGTCACTCTCTCCCTCACTCACCAGCTGCCACCCTCCAGCTGTACCTTGGTTTGCAGATGGTAAAACCTTCCATTAGGCCACAGAGCACTTTGCACATCAAGGCCTCAGTTTCATTGTCCTTGCACTGCTACTACTGCTGTGTGAATCTTAAGTAATGACAGGGCATGCGAGGTAGTTTCTGGAATGTAAGTCCCAGTGCTGCTGAAGTAGTCTCTATTACAGAAAATTAAGGTTGAGAAGTTAACATTTGACAACAGGCTTACCATCCCTTCTCATGAGTATGCAACAGAAGCACATATAAATGTGACCCCAGTTTATAAAATATCTGATGGTACCGTCTTTGAGACTGTGTAAACCAAATGCATGGTAGCTAACGGAAAAACATGTTTATACACATGTGCATATACATATATATGTATATATGCATTCCTAGTTAGTTAATATTTCATGCATGATCATGGCTGACTCCACGCTTTTCTTCATACTGTTTGTATCTTCATGTGCACCGGAATGAATCAGCTTCAGTCCCAGCAGTTCTATTAGTTTTTATCTCCTAGCATTTTCTAAAAGTGGCTCCTGGTGGCCTGTATAAATAAAAGCAGCATTTTACAGGAACAACAGATTTATAACTTTAATAAGACTGCCCTCCTTCCTGCATTAAAGTCTACAGTAATGACAAATCAGGTTAAGCAAGCTGGTATCAAATCTGAAGCCAAACACATTTTTGAGCCAAACCTTAATTCTCTGAAGAGCTTCAAGCTTATTTTCAAGATGTTAAATTATTGATAAGGAAAATCAATTCTTTTGCCAGCTCAGGCAATGTCATACAGTCACAGTACATCCAACAATAGCTAAGGTAGCTTTTCTGTTTTATTAACTTCACAACCCTTTGGAATTAAATTACTTACCTACCTTTTCCTCTTTAGAATCCAGATAAACAGTCACTACAGACAGCTTCACAGCTTCTGTTAACTTCAGATGGGAATAAAAGATTTGTCTGAAAACAGACTGTCAGAAACAGACAAAAAACATTTGAGACCTGTAAACTCCTAAATTTATTTATTTAACCAGTATCATTAAACTAAAATGCTTCAGCAAACAAACTGCAATGCATTCTTATCTGACAATAAACAGTTTCCTCAAAAGATCTGAAATAAAAATATTCCATCCAAAGAAGCAACAGAAGAATTGCAAACAATCCTGGGAGAAACAGGCAGGTGGTAAGAAGAGTTCTTTGTAAGCAATAACCTTCCTGAAACAAAGAACTCAGGAGTATACACATACATACTTTTGCTTAGACTTGTAGTTCCACAGAATATCAAGTGATTTCAGTCCCAGTGATTTTATTCAGTTTCTGCCTCCTAGCATTTCCAGAGGATATCTTGGGCACAACAACAGATAAGGTGATGTAACCTTCTGTAAACGTATCCCAACCATCACAGTACAAGATACATAAGGAGAAAAAATGGTGTTACCAATCTTTTCCATTCTAAAGTAGAACAACAGTAGTGAGTAACCATTTATTTATGAAGGAGTAACAACCATCCTCATGCCCTGTCCCAAAAATACCCTAACCATCAGTTTTAGGACTTAATGATGTCACATGGTGAGTTAATGCAGAAGTCTCTTGAGCTTTCTTGTTGAAGACGTCCAGTTGGAAACACGTGGTGACCTATCCAGACTGAGGAAAAAATGATTCTCCAGGTCAGTTAGTTACTATACTTCTCCCATTGGACACCTCAGCCTATACGCCATTGTATTGTTATGCAAAGTAAAGCAGTCTTAACAGATACAAATGGATAGCTGTGTACACGCAAACAGAAATATCTTTTGTCCCCTGAATAGCATAGCAGTTAGGACACCCTCCAAAACTTCTGTGCCAAATGCAAAAAATCTGCCCCTAGTTCTCTGATGAGTGTCCCCAGAACAGAGAAAAGCAGATTCTTTTCTGTGAGCAATACAAGCCAGAAACACTGCAGCTCCCAAAATGTTCCCAAATGAAACCATTCAGCAAAAAGAATGCAGTTGCAATTAACTGCTGAAGAAGCAAATGCACATTTTTTTGATGAATAAAGTGTCTCCAAAAAAAATCCCCTACTCAGTTCTAATATGAGACCCGTAATACTGGTCAGTAATAAATACCTGTTTTTCAGTCAGCCACAATTCAAATGTGAGACGCAATCTACAGCAAATATCCAGACAGGAAAACTATTTGAAAAACATACAAAACCCCTCAAAATACAGTGGAATTAATTTATTTGTTATAACTAACTCTTTCTAAGCTCTGATTTTCATGGTACTGTTTCTGATCTAAGTAAATGAGAAATTTACCGTGGAAGGAAGCTTACCTAAGTGCTTTACAGAGAGCTCATACATCTAGGCAAAACACAGCCATTTGCAGAAGGTAAATAACAGATGTTATTTTTCCTTCTTTTTCTTACTTAACTACTATTGCGTATATTGCCTCTCTGCCCACAGAGCCTTAGAGATTTGCGCTGCGCGCTGTTCCGTGCCCTGGAGAGGGGCGGCAGCGTGGGTGGTGAGGCCCCGCAGCTCTTCCTACATCCCCGGACCGAGGTGCCCACCCTCTAGCAAGACTCTCAGCCAGCGCGGCGGGACCGCGCTCGCTGCGGCGGGGCATCGCCGTCCAGCGGAATAGATATAAACCACAACAACAAGGCTCCACCTCCAGCGCGGGAAGGGCGCGCAGCTCCGCACGCCTCCCCCTTTCCGCAGGTGCGATACCCCGGCCGAGACCGAGCGTACGGGGACAGAGCGGGGGGCGCTCCCCCTGCCCACATCCCGCGGCCTCGGAAGGAGCGGACGACACCCGTGCCCGCAGCCCTGACGCGCGGGAGGCTCTGAGGAGACGGGTCCCCGCTGCTCAAACAACAGCCGTGCCCGCGGACACCGCGGCAGCAGCGCCCTCCTCCCCGCCCCGGTCAGGGCAACAGCTTCAGCCCCCGCATCACGCACGCGCCGTCGCCCAACGGCCGCTCCGGCCGCGCGCATGCGGGGTGCTGCCTATTCCCCCACGCGCACAGGCGGAAGTGAGGACCGAGCTCGGTCGCGCGCCTGTGCTCCCTGCGACCTGCGCCCTCTCCCTGCAGCGTAGGACACGCGGGAGCTGCGCGTGTCGCCCCCGACCCGCGCCCACCTCCACTCGCGCCCAGCGGCGCGGCGGGCTCTGCGCGGGGATGGCGGGGGGGCGGCCGGGCCTGGGCGCGGCGCTGGGCGCGGCGCTGCTGGCGAGGCTGGGCCTGGTGCTGTACGGGCTGCACCAGGACAGGGCCATGCGGGTGCAGTACACCGACGTCGACTACCGGGTCTTCACCGACGCGGCGCGGCTGGTGACCGAGGGGCGGTCGCCCTACCGGCGGGCCACCTACCGCTACACCCCGCTCCTGGCCTGGCTCCTGACGCCCAACGTCTACCTCGCCGAGGTCTTTGGGAAGCTGTTCTTCGTGGCGGGGGACCTGGCGGCTGCCATCATCGCCTACCGGGCCCTGCGGCACCGAGGGGCCGCCGCCGGCCAGGCCTGCGGGTGTTGCACCGCCGCCTGGCTCCTCAACCCTCTGCCCATGGCCGTCTCCAGTCGGGGCAACGCGGAGGCCCTGGTCGCACTGCTGGTCCTCGCCACCCTGTACTTCGTGGAGGTGGGGAGCGTAGGGAAGGCCGCAGCCTGCTATGGGCTGGCCATGCACATGAAAATATACCCGCTGACCTATGCGCTGCCCATAGCGCTCCACCTGCAGAGCGAGCGGTACGGCGAGGAAGGGGCAGTGGATACAAGGGGTGACAAAAAAGCAAAGTTTACGTTTGTAGGGTACCTCTGGCAGCTTTTTGTAAAGATGCTGAACCGCAATGTGCTGCTTTTTGGAGCAGTTGCTGGATCTGTGCTGGCTGCTTTGACTGTTGTGTTTTATCACCTCTACGGCTGGGAGTTTTTGGAGCATGCCTACCTCTACCACCTGACCAGGAGAGATACCCGTCATAACTTCTCTCCCTATTTCTACATGTTGTACTTAACTGCAGAGAGCAGATGGAGTTTTGCCCTTGGGATCGCAGCTTTCTTGCCCCAGCTGCTTTTGCTCCTGGTTGTGTCCATAGCATTTTACAGAGACCTTGCCTTCTGTTGTTTCCTACACACTGCTATTTTTGTGAGTTTTAACAAAGTGTGCACATCCCAGTACTTTGTCTGGTATCTCTGCCTTTTGCCCCTCATAATGCCTAGTGTTAAGATGTCCTGGCATCGTGGTGTACTGCTTCTCTTTCTGTGGCTTGTTGGACAAGGCCTGTGGCTCGCTCCTGCATACTTTCTGGAGTTTAAAGGATATAATACTTTTTTATTTATCTGGTTGGCAGGCTTACTTTTCCTTTTTATTAACAGCTTCATACTCATTCAGATTATTTCACATTATCAAAAAGAAGCACAAGTTGCAAAAAAACTCAAACAACAGTAATAAACAGGCCAAAATCCAGAAACAGCAGTACTGTCTTTGATAAGGCTTTTTGTACCACCAGCATTTTGTTTAATACAAACCCGTGTACGTTGTACTAAAGCACGTTGTATGTAAGTGATACTTTGTCAGGGACGTGAGGGTACTGATTGGCCTTAATTGCCCTGAGCAGCCCCAGTCCTGCCCTGAGCAGTGTCTGCAGGCGTACCTGTCACCTGCATGGACCGTGAAACTATGTCCTACCCTTCTCTCCAGCCCCATCTCCTGCAGCTTCTGATGGGACTCCCTGGAAGCACCCTGGACCAGTTCATCCCATACCACGTCTGGGGCTGTGGGTGGACTCAGTTACCAGCACCTGTCTTCAGCTGCCATCTCCAGACCCAGCGTGACTGCCCTGGGCAGTGAGGGCATGGCCTGTGCTGGGGTTACCCTCAGCTCCTGCTCATACCCCCTCTGGAGCAGCCTCAATCTTTTTACTCCCGGGCACCCTTTTTTTCACTTTACCTGTTGAGGACTGTGGGTTCTGTCTAGGAATGCACAGGAGACTATAAAGGGATGTTGTACGTTCCAGTAAGTGGGTGGGGTGTTTTGCAAGGATTAAGCTAATGAATAAAATAAGGCAATCACTTCATATGTACACTGGGATTTATTTTTTCTTTTCTTTTTACCGTAAGTTATACAGTGTCTGTGGCCTGTACCTGGTCTTTCTTCAGTGAAGTAGGAAGAAAGTGGTTATTTCATACAAGTTATTAACTCCATGAAACTTTTAATTTATTTTAGAATTCAGATATGCCTGCTCATACAGATACTTATTGTTGCCTTTTCAGTGCTGTTTGAATTTTTGAACAGATTTATTCCCCTTGCTATGGAGGAAGATTTTTCCAAATACCTGTCTTGGATCACAGAGATGCATAAAGCAAAAATAATTGTGTTCCTTGCTGCCATGATCTAAAAAAAGAGGCTACTGCTTTAAACTGCAGTTAACTCACAGTTATTGTGGATGTTAACAGTAGCAAATGCAAAGAGTGAAAATATACCTAGAGTGGCACCTGTGTCCCAAAAGCACTAGAGTTTATACCAAAAAGTAATTGGAAATGTAGTTTGTCAGTAGCTCAATATGTCCACTATTAAAAATAAATGAAAATGAAAGTGAAAGGAGTTGAGGAAGTGGAGCAGTTGCCAGAAGAAAAGGAAAGTTTTAAAATAGGAAGCTCTACAACCTGTCAAAAGGAGGTTTTTTATTCCCAGATGAGACAGGAGGAGACACAGAATTGCGTGCCAGGTGGTAGTAAGAGGACCTGTCAGCCATTTTGGACTCAATGCTCTCCTCAAGAATATCCTACGAGAGGTCTGGGGTACATAGCCTTTGACAGAGGTGGAAACTGGTGATGTATGTTTTAATAAAATCTTGAGTGTACGTAGGCATATGCCAAATTTAAGAATTTTCATATTTTCCTCAGCTTTTAGTTACATCCTATGGGAAAGTGAAACCCTTAGTGTGTAATGTGGAGCGGAGCTTTAAGACAAAATAATTTGAACTACTTGGTGGAATTTCCGGTGTTGTCGGTGGGAAAGGATGTGGCCAAGTGGGTTTGCCTCCCATGCGGCCTCTCTGAATCACGCGATTTCCTGACGCAGCCTTCTGCCGCAGGACTGCAGTGGCTCCCCGGCTTTTTTACAGACAGGGGTTTCTTTCCTGGGTGTAGTTCTACCTCACGAGGGTGAATTGCGGTGGTTTGAACTGTTGGTTTTTCCCATTGCTTCTCGTTCCCGTTGAGGTGGGTATGTGAAAGGAGAGGAAGCCCCTGAGCCCCAACAGCCCAGAGCTGAAGGGCATGTTGTCAGGAGGCCTGACGATGTCCTTAACACCCCTCTGGCCCAGTTCAGCCGTTCTGATGTTGTGTTAGGTGGAAGGATGATTTCCCTGCTCAGAGCAATGTGGGGTGGTTCTGCTCCCCAGCTGGGAAGGCAGTCTGGTTTCCCCCACCGGTCTGCACTCACACTCGCCTTCACTTTGTGAAGAACCTGCCAGCCTCTTCTTTGCAAATCCAGAAATTGGATGAGGCAATGCATGTTCTTTTGACAAACTGTCTTGTTTTTTCCGGCATGTCTTATGGATGTCGCACTGATTTCCTTCCCCTGGCTTTGCCTGCGATGAAGGAAGAAATACTTGTAGCGCCAGCTTGTCTACATCTTCCACAAGAGGTTTATCAGTCAAAAGGCTGGTGGCACAAGCCACATTCACACACAGTTTAGTTTTATATTAATCACCAAAACATTTTTTGTGTGCTATGCATGTGTGAAGAGAAAGTGTCCCATGTGGGTTTATTTTCCAAGGTAGAGTTTGACGTGCCCAGTTAGTGTTTCACCAGAGGACTGAAAAGGCTCTTCTGTGCCGATACCTCTATTCAGCCCATCCCAATGTGCAGGTGATCGCTCATTTTCCCTTGCAACTGCTCTCCTATTACCTGCTACACGTTTTTCTGTTGCAAATAGCATATTTTCTTCACCCAAAGCAAATATTCCACATCTCTTTAACAGACCTAATTATGCTGTTTCCAGACCTTTCCACTCCCCTCTTTTTTCCCTCCTGTTGGTGAAGAAAGCAAATGAAAGCCAAAAGGCATTTCCAGCTTCAAAAGCTTCAGAAGCCTTTAAAAAAAAAAGTTACTGTGTTCATGACAGAATTGTAATGTTTTTTATATAAGAAGTAATTTCCTTATGACAAATACATTCTCAATTCAGTAACAGCTAAATCATTTCGAGGCCTTCAGAAGGCAAGTTGTGTGGCAACAGGGACCGAAGAGTACCTTCCCTTTGCAGGTCAATACCAGCCCTTCAGTGATGATTTGAGAAAGTCGTGCATAAATAAGTTTTTAAAAGGCTTTTATACAAACTTAGGTTTACAGTCATCAATTTAATAATCCCTCTTTTTACAGTTGTTGTTTTGTAAGTAAGCTAGTCACCCAAATGTGTTTGGGATTTGGAAATAATTCAGTGACTCATAAAAAGCTGGATGAGAGAAGTGAACTGAAAGAGATGAACAGGAGAGGTATTTGAGGGTTTAGATCTTGCAAATTGCTTTAGATGGTTAAATGAAACTGAATAACTTTATTCACTGATAAAAAGCATTGAATCAAAATAATTGTAGTCGAGTGCAGAACAAGTTATAATTCATGAACAAGTCATGATGATTAATTATAATGCCCTTAAAATTTACCAAATTCATTTCCTATGGAACATTTATTGCTTTTGATGGTGTTCAGATTCTTCTGCTTAATAATTTTATGTCCATTTATCTTCTGGTAATTAGGAACTGAAGTGTCTGAATGCTAGCTTTCATTCCCTACCATTGGTTGCAAAACTGTAATGCTGTCTATTTTTTAAAAAAAAATGTTGAAGTGCCCAATGAAATGTCTCATTTGCACTGAAACCAGCCCTGAAGTGCAAGATGCGAAAGATGAAATGAAAAGAAGAAAATAAGTATCAAGACAAATAACATTTTTGCCTTTCTCTTTACACCACAGCCTGTAGTCCAGCTCATGGCTGGATTCACAGGTGACTTTAGTCAAAGCTTCAGCCTTTAACAATGATTCGCTGTAGCATTTATAAACAGAATTACTCAACTAACAAGGTAAACAAAAGTATAATAATAAATGATTCATTAAGTTTTAGTGTGAACATTCTAAAGTGCCATCTCTGACACAATAACCATGTTTGGGGTCCTGACTACGTAACTGCCCTGTCCATGTTACTAGCACCATATTGACTCCTGTACTAGTGAAAGCAGCAATTATGCGCTCTAAACTGAGCTCGTCAGTTTTCTTTTTCAAAGATACCTTGAAGCTTTTATATTTAACAGCGAGGGGAAACTCCCAACATTTTTTCCTAAGGTTTTGTAGAGAAAGCAAATGCTAAAGACAGTAAATCATGAGCAAATTTCCCTTTTTTAGCTGAGAAGAATGAGACATCTAGTTTAAAAGGGCTGCAGAAATGCGTAGTGAACACATGGAACTAAAAACGTATATTCTTCATATATTTCCTGCAGATGCAGGATGCATATCCTAGTGACAGCAGTGTTACGGAATGCATTTATCCTGAACACAGGACTAATACTTTACTGAGACTGAAACCCAACCACTGATGCGAATTGCTTGCTGAAGGACACATTTATGTGCACTACATGCACAAATCTAAACATTTACCTGCACATGCACAGACAGAAAGAAAAGTCCCTGTCAAAACACCTTTGAGTAAGTGATTTTTCAGAGCTGCCCTCTTAAGAAACCTGTTTTAAAATGTTCTTAGATTCAGCACCCAAAATCTCTGGCAATTCTAAAACTCTAATTATATACATTTTGATGCACATGAATAATAAAAACATATGCAGCAGGGATTTTGCATTATAACAGACGCATTCAAGAACCAACTAATTCTGACTGTATTTGAAGGTGTACATTTCACCAGTATCCTGATTTCTTCATAACAACAATCAGTACTGGTCACATTATTTGTATAGGAGCCTTGCTTCAGTCTTTATGCATGATGAATGAGGTCGGAGACCTACATTTTATATTAGTAAAAGTATCACAAAGGTTACAATGCCTCCTGATGAAGCAGCACCATTGCTGTTAAATTTGGGGGCGGGTTTTGTGTTTTGTTTTTTTTTTAAATTATGTTATTTTTCTGTAAGGACCTTAATAAATCCATGCAATCCATGCATTTGTTAATACCTTTTAAGTTTCTTTCTCATTGGACACTGTCCAGTATGTACAAAGATGACCACTGTTTGTCCTTTTATAACAGTGTAAGTCAATAGTAACTTATTTCAGCAGAGTTCCTGGTGCCTCTCTTTTCTGGCACGTGCTGAGGCAGGCATGGGCTTCTGCAGAAACAGGAGGTTGCTTATTGAAGGCAATCTTACTTAATGTGTAGATAAAGCTTTAGCTTTAGCCTCTTAGAGCTTAACTTTTGAATCTTTAACATTCTCTTCAGATAAAACATTTCATAGCTTGCACATAAAGAAATGACAGATAAGAGATCCTCACTATTTCCTGTGGAAAATGGTGGGAAAGCAAGCTAGAACATTTGTAGAAGAAATATCTAAAGGAAATGTCTGCATCTGATTATATGTGAAGTCAGAACTTCAGCCTTGGATATCAGCTGAAATGCAGACAAATTGAGCAGTAAGCCCATACTTTGAAGCCTACATTATTTATGTGGAGGGTATTCTATCAAGTGTATTTTCCCTTCTTACAGGAAAAATGGGATCTCGATAGCAGTTGTGAGGCTGGGTGAACATAACTTTGCTCCCTTTGTATTATCATAAGGGGGTGTATAGGATGTTACGTCCTACAGTAGCACTCGTGGAGTTGTACAGGTGTGGCTTGTAACAGGTTGTTAATAGGCAATATCATTGGTGTAGCAAGAGAGAGTTTTAGTGAGCAGTCACTCTGAAACCACTTTTTGAAGGTTAACTCAAGTAAAATTTGATTTCTGCTTCACAAGTCAGCAGCTGTGTTAATAGAGATGGTACTGTTTTGACAGTAATTTTCCAAGGAGAGCTGCACTCTGTGGCCCATATGCTTCCATTCTGTGCAAAAGAACATTAATTCAAATCCCCTGGTGATCTGACAGTCAACATTTTTTTAATCTATCCCATGTCCCTCCCACTGATCCAATAGATTGAATTAGCCAGAAGCAGGCTTAGAAAATGAAGTGGAAAATAAAGTATGATTATCCTTCCTTTATTTTCCACACTGTATAGTGTGACTATGTTGAATAATTAAAAAGATTACCTTTCGGAACACAGTCCCATTTAAGCCAGGTGTTAGAGTACTTTGTTAATATAAGGTATTTTACGCAAATGCACCTGAGGGAAAATTGACTGAGTGGGCTACGTGGACTTTTGCCAAATAGATAGTAAAGCTACTGGTAGTATATGTCAGGTTCAATATTAGCACTATGTGGCAATATCTTGCTGTTATAACAACGATACAACAACTACAAAGTTAACCAAAAATAGCAATACTTGTAAATTCTAGTTTCAGGCTTCTCTTACTCAAAGAGTTTGGAGGACACACGTAGCCATAAACTCAGTAAAGGAAAACAAAAGCTGTTTCACCCAGCATTAATAATTCATTACTTATTATTTCTTTCCCACAGCTGACATCTTACTGAAGAAAGTAGCACCTTTGGTTTTTTATACAAAGCCTGGAAATTCACATGAGTAACAAGTACTTCTCCACCTTAAAACTGTCAGATATATTTGAAAATAGATTTTAATTACCATTAGCACTTCCAAGTTTAGGGCTGGCAACAGCCAGCTTGTTAATTCCAGCAGTACAGGAACTGAAGTCATGACCAATTTTCCTTCATGCTCTAATAAACTGGTTGATTAAGTATAAGAAAGTTTGTTGCTGGAAGTGAACCAAATGTTGTTTGTTCACTGGAAAGAAATACTGCAAGGCTAGGGCCAAAATTTACATGTGCAGGATGGAGCAAAGTGATCAAGAAACAAGGGCAAAAGTGAGGCCTCGGAGACCTTGACTATTGTCTTGCTTCTGACACTAATTTATCATTAACAAATGATTTCAGCTTGCTGTGCTGTTTGCCTCTGCTGCTTTTGATTGCTTGATCCATTTAAACGACAACTTATTCAAGCCATGATGTCTCTCCTAATCCATTCCTGTAACATGCTGCCATGAAGTGATTGCAGTCTTGTTAGAAACAGTTGTGAGCCTGATTGTTACTAAACCATAAACACTTAACTAAAGACATTTTGATTAAAAAAAAAATACTCAAAATCCTTTTTTTTTTTAATATATATATTTAAACCTTTTCCGTGGGATATGTTAGATTCTCAGGTGCATTCCAGCATTGCATTTGTATGAGAGGGTGGACGAGTGCTGAAGCTAAATGAAGATCTGGAAGCAGATTAACAGCACTCATGGTAAAAAAACTAGACAATTAAGAAAAATCATTTAGAAAAATTATAGTGTAGTTGATACCACAAGTAAATAAGCTTTTATTATTAGTGGTCTGCTTAGATTGTATTGGAAGTTCATATTGAAAATGTATTAGGGAAATGAAACCGCAGACAGCTCTTCAGCTGGTATAAATAGTTGCTGTTGCCTCAGATGTGAGAGAGAACAGCTGAAGAACTATTTCTGTGTATTCCTAAAACATCCTATACGTTATACTATTATCCAAGAAAAAGTTACTAGTTGTGCGGCACTATGAAGGCAAATTATAATTCTGTGTTCAGATACAGGTGAAACAACGAATTCTTTCACTTTGGTCTTTCTCCAAAGCTTTCGTTTAAAGATGCACAGACTACCAAAATGAAATCCGGACCAGATGTGCTCTGCCAGAAGCAGTTACAGGGAGCTCTGAATTTGCGTCAGCCTTCTCAGCTCCTTGAACAAGTGCATACTCGGTGCTGGAGGCCGTAGGTGGTGGGACTGCGCAGATGAAGACTTCCCCATAGCATGCCCAAAATAGATTTTTCCATGATTTTTCCAACCAGATGTTTCCTTAATCTCTACTAAAATAACTGTCTCTATATATATGTATATCTCCTCACATATCTGTAAATATCTTAAAGATATATGTATATCCTATATAACTATATATATCTTAATCTATAATAGTACAGCAGCAAATTCAGGTATTTCATGCCCACCCTGACTGGATAAGCATCTGTTAAGGATATGAGAGGCCCCTTTTGGGTTACAGGGCCGTGTCAGGCCCTTTACCACGACATGTCAACAGCAAGAGCGGAGGGGTAGATTTGCCACTTAGTAAAATGGATGATGACGGCCACCGATGTGTTACTTTATAAAGCGGAATTCCAGTTGCTTTTTAGCAGTGGAGGCAGGCATGACTGCATATGCAAAATGAGAAGCATGCAAATAAATATGACTCAGAGCAAAACATCATTTTCATTATATTTATTTCATATATAAAGCCAGGTCTAGAATCAAGTGTCAGTAGAGAAAACTGATGTGAAGACTGAGCAATGGTTGATCCTTCAGTAAGAACTAAGGTTGACAACAACCCCGGTTCCCTTGTTACATATGTTCAGAGAAGAAGCTCACACGTAAAGTACTTTGTGAATTTCATTACACTCAGAATAATCTTTACATCAGCTGAGGGCTTGAGGTTTTTGGATTGAACTCCCTCTGGAAGGAAGGGGTAAAGTCCTCGACTCTCCCCTAAAGAGAACTGGGCCTTTGCAAATTTCTTAGTATTGGAAATGGTGAATGAATGGTCTCCTTATTTTGGAGACTCAGGACGCTGAGGATGCTAAGCTACATGGCTATAACAAATACAGAGAAGAAAAAAATTGCCAAGGGCTATTAAATACAAAAGCATCTTCTCTGGCTTTGGGAATTCACCAAGCTGGAAATCATAGCAAACTAGGAAAGTATTTCTGGGGAAATTTCTCCTCTGTTTGTTCAGTTCTCCTCTGCATCTGTTGTTGGCCACAGTTGGACAAGGATACTGGTCCGATCCACAATGGTTGTTCCTAGGTTGTTAACCCACACAAGTGTCCCCAGCAGAGCATTCCCATAACCAGGTATGCTTGGTTGCTTGGTTATGCCCTTTCTTTTACACCACTTCAATTTGTATGTCAGATACCATCTCAGTTCTGGGCCCGTGCATCTGCTTGCTCCTTTTTTCCAGAGCGGATGCTACCAGATTGTGCCAGTAAACCACAACTGCAGCTTGTTTCGTTGGCATTTCACAGATGACAGATAGCAGCTGGTGACAGATCGATAGGTGAGAAGGGAAGAAAAGAGAAACCAAAGCTGGCAAAACATATCTGTATGATCAAAGAGAGGTGTTTTTAGCTGGCTAGGCAATTAAAAGCCAGGTAGATTCAGACAGCTTATTAGGCAAGGTTAATTCAAGCATACCAAGCCCCTGGAGCTTGGCTGCCTTCTCTTCCAAAAGTAAACCACAGCTTTTTTGAGGGACTTCACATGTTCTCAGTGAGATGAGGGGAAGAAAGAATGGGGGAAAAAACAGATAAATTGGCGCAAATCGAGTCACCTGTACTGATAATGACTTGTGTCATTGAAAATAAAATAAAGATCCAACCCTTAGCCAAAACTGTCCTTACTAAAGTTTTCTATTTTGATAATACTTTACCTTTAGGCTCTGGAATGATATGTACCGCTGTTTAGGATGATTAACTTAGTCCATCGGTAAGAAAAAAGAGTGATGGCTGCAAGAACAAGTGTTATCTTTTATCAGAAGAAACCTTTTCTATAGACTATTACAGCTGACAGGGCACAAGGTTAAAGAGTTTGGCAGATTTTGTGTTTAAAACATTACTTAAGTAAGTAAAGAGGAATGGGCAACATCTCAGGCCTAGCCAGTGATGAGCAACCCGGACTGACCCGTGCTGAGAAATTATTTTATCTCAGAAATTCAAGCCAGGCTGAAAACAGCTATTGTGTTGGCAAGGCCAGAGGTCTTGTCACACCTGGGCTTATGGCAGCTGTCTTTGGTAGGTCCATGCTCCTCAAAGAGACATTTCCTCTAGGCTTCATTACATTCCTTCTCGGCATGGCACTTGCCATCTCAGAGGGAAAGCAGCAGTCAGATTTCGGCCTGTTTCTCCCCGTTGCTTCTCTGTCAGAGCAGCTGAGCATGCCACTGAAATGTCACTTTGGACAAAAGGAATTCCCTTGTTTTAAATGTAAGGGTAAAAAGAAGGCTCACTACCCATGGTATAGGTCAAAACTCCTCATATCATAGAATCATAGAATGGTTTGGGTTGGAAGGGACCTTAAAGATCCTCTAGTTCCAACCCCCCTGCCATTGGCAGGGACACCCTCCACTAGGTCCTGTGCAGACATATAGACATGTCTTGCATCCAATGGCTCCATGTAGTTCTGGTCCTGAGGTCTTTGAACCTGGCTCCTAATGTTAATCCAGCATGAAAGATTGTCCTGTATTTCTCTGTTGTTTGTTGGTGCTGATTTTACGATGGTCCCCTGAGAATTCAAAGAAGGTGAAAGCTATTGAGAGCTTCCTTGCAATCTGGAATAGATTAGTGTTGGAAAAGTTTCTGCTTTTGTCTAAGCCAGATTCATCTGTTTAATTATTCTCATACTAGCACATTTTCTAGCATTTCCTTGCAGGCAAGCGAACTCTGACAGCAGATGGGTGCCATGCTTGACTCTTTCATCACAACGGGAGCAGAGTTTGTTCTGCACTTCTGAGAGCCGCCTCATCCCAGGTTCTGCACGAGCAGGTTAGAAGCCCAGCAAGAGACATCAAAGGTAAGCACTGTGGCTCACAAGATGTTAGAAAATGCCTTCTTTAAAGCCACTAGTCATCAGTGACATTTGCTGCACTTTGTCTCTTCACTTCACACTTGCATACTTTTGGCTTTGATTATGCCTCTGCAGAAAGAGAAGTGAACTTTTGTTACAGAGGCATTACAGACAATTTACAGTACCATATAAAAATACATTTTTGTCGCAATTCATCAAGGCTAACACCATATTAATTTAGCAGTCTGGAAAAATTACAAGGAATTTGATCTTTAGTGTTGATTAGTAGCTGACATTATGTCTAAAATTAATCCTCAGGATGATACAGGAGGTCTCAGCTGGGGACTTAGCTGCTTGGAATTTGAACGTTATTTGGACCTAAATTAAAGTGTGTTTGCAAAAACTGAGAAAGTAATACAATTACATCTTCTTGTCAAGCCAAAGTGCTATAAGTAATTCAGGTGCTTAGACTGCAGGCCAAATCGAAACACTGTTTACAAAGGAATCATGCTGCATTAGTCAGTGAACATGCATAGTGTTCGGCAACTTGAAGGTCAAATATATTCATGAGAACATGTAATCTTATGTATGTTTGGCGAATGAATATGAAGAAAGTATCTGTTAGAGAAGAGGAGGATCAGAATATTGCAAAAAACTCCGTGGCTCACATTTAGATGGGCAATGCGGATGTTATTCCAATGCCAGATTTCTGCAAAGCAGTTTCAAGAACACTCATGAAAACTAAAGGATCTACTTCAGCCTTGAGAATTTCAATAGGTACTACACTGCCATATGGCAGAGCTGCTTTCAAAGCAAATGCAGGGTATTTGCTCTTCAGAGAGACCAGATGGCAGAGGTTGGTATCTAGAGGCTGTCACACCTAGATCATCAGTAGCAATCAGTTGTATGGGATAGAAAGTAATTTTAGTATGATGGCTTTTCGGTAGTTTATATAAAACACAAATAATGTGTGCATTTATTTCCCAAACAAACCGAAATATCTATATAGTAAGATCCTTGTGGTAAGTTATACTTGTTCGTGTGCAGTATTGACATAGAGGTCAAACTTTGATGCACCAGAAAAGTGAAATACCCCTTTTCACAAGAAGAGATCCTTCCATCCTCAGGGACTTACCAGTAATATGTGTGTATCCTGCAAACCTTGCTGAGAGGCAGGAAAACCCAGCCTCCAGCATCACTGACTAAACACCTACCAGAAGCGTTACAGCTACTTAAATACTTTTTGCATTGCTAGTGCAGGTGAGGAATCACTAATAGCAACATAGGATATCACCCAAACCAGATGATAAATGCTGTATTTGTGATTTGTCTTCTAATAAAAGCTCCAGAACAAGCTCCCACAGAAATTCCATGACAAGGCGTGACCAGGCATCAGTTAAGTTGTTAAAGCATGTCTACATTTGTTCAGAGCAGTAGTGGAGTTCCCCCAGCTGTCCCCACTTACCATATGTCGGTTTGCATTGCAGTGTGCTGTCAATATACAGAATCTGAATTTCTTTTGGATGAAGACCTGCTCCAGATGCCCACCTAATGAACACCGAGACCTCACGGGAATAGGTGGCTCTGAACCAGTGGGTGAATGCACTGCCATGAAATTTGACGGCATGTGTGGAACATGCATGCACCAGTACAGGGCTCTTCAGCCAACTTGAGCCATCTTGTGATAACCCTGAATTCTCCTTGTGCTGTGTAAAGGCATCTGCACCTTCACACTTGCTGTCAGCTACCAGACCTCAACTCTTTGAGAATGGCTCTTGTTTCTTCCCGTGAGGCATCCCTCATTAGTATCTTTTCCCGTCTTTCTGCTCTGTTCCCATCCCTGTGCTGATGAACTCTTTTGATGGGCTTGTCTCACCCTCTTCTCTTTCACTGTCCCCCTTTCCAGCTACTGCCTTTCCTCTTAATGATGGCAGTCTCTTCAGCTTCCCTTCGGAAGACCACACACAAGCTGTACTAATGCAACACAGAGGGGCAAAACCAAATCTCCTCTGCAGTAACCCCCCGCAATACATTCGGGGCCTCAGCTCCGACTGCTCCAGCCTGCTTATCTGTTCATGTTACACTGCACTGTGAGCTCACGGTGGTGTAGCCTGAAGTGACTGAAAACACTTTCTTTTTTGAAAAATCTTTGGGTATATATTCCATTTAATTGAAAAACAAATGGACACGAACATTTCAGCATTCAAAACACAGACTTTCCAAGTCCTGTGGAAATCAGTGCAGGTACAGAAGAGTAATTAAGGGCAGGATTTAGCAAATACATTGGAGCTTTTTCAGGATGTTTTTGCTGTGTGCCAGTGTGAAGGGGAACTTCCTTTCTCCCAATAGCAGGGAGCATGGCATTTCAAGTCTAGATTAAAGGCAACTGAGAAAGGAAACTCCTATGGTTACATTTTGACAACTTTGTGTTTCCAGATGAAAATCTATTGTTGCAAGAATAAAGCAGAAAATAAGGGAAGGCGTCTAGGTTTTCATCAATTAAAAAAAAAAAAAAAAAGAAATCAATAGTAGACACAGTCATTCTGAAAATCATCAGTCTAAAATCTCAATTCCTTTTTCCTTCTTGAAACAAAATATGTTTTCTGAAGTTTCTTTTTCAGTTTTGGATTAGGCTTTCCTGGTTTGGCCATTTGATGTGAGAAAAATTATGCAAGAACAAAAAGAGAGAAAACATAGAAAAGCAAACAATCTTCTTAGTCTTGTTTTTCTGGAGTAAAACAAACCATCTGATCCAACCTGCTTCTGATAATCTTAGCTGCTAACTTGCTTTTCATTTAATGGAATTTAATTCCTCTCAGTTCTTCACAGAGCTACATCTTATTCACATCCTGGAGAAGTTTCAGGGCTTCCTATTTGGGTATCCTACTTAAAACCCACACAGACAGTAAACAGTTTCTCGCAAGAACTGGGGATAGAGCAATTTTTTATTAGTTGCTAGCTCACCTCTGTGATTGCCATGGTACAGCCAGTTGGCCACCTCACTACAAAATCTAACAAGAGTTCTGGTCTGAAAAAGCACACTTAATACATTGTTAATGGCAGAATAAATTTGATTACAGGTATTACAAGTAACCAGAATGTAGAGAAAAAAACACACCCTGTCATATGGCAAACCTAACACTCGTGCCTTTTACTCAGCAGCCGTTTAGAAAGAGAAATGTTAATCAGGTGCCTCTGAGGAAGAGTTTTACCAATTCCTCATTTTCACTTTTATTTTTACTTCACCCACTACAGTGTATCCTTAGTCATCCTAAAAAGGCCTTCATCTTTTCATTTTTGCTGTGTTCTCCATTATTTCCTGTAATTTTATTTTCTTATGGTCTATTTATAAATTTAATCAAACACACATAAATAGTTACTGTAGATAATGCAGTTGAACTTCATTAAAAAACTGCAGGAAATGATAATAGCATTGTGGTACACCAGAGTGGAAAGACATTCACTGCTGTTCTCTATCACTGCTTTTTTGAAAATGTACTTATTATCCAAAAGTACATCTTAAAATATCATATCCAATTATTATATATGGGTTCATGTCACATTGGTAATTAATCTGTTTACATCTTTAAATTCAACCTCGTACTCAGACTAGACTCTGCATCTAAATTAACCATCTTCAGGCCTCTCAGCAGCCATTCTGCTTCTTTTAATTCAGATTACCATGAAACTTCAATACCACCCTGTAGAATTTTATCCAAGAATTGTTCAATACTCTGAATTGTGGCTAAAAAGTATAATACTTGTAAAAAAAAATTTTCTGGCCTTACAAAGCCATTTAATACACTATGTTTAAATTTCATCTAAATATTTTGTATATTTACCATACATTCACTCTATGAAAGCCTCACATTCTAGTCTTTTGATGTAGATATTCTGTAGAAAGTAGCAACAGTGTTCAGCATTGTGTTATGTGGGTCAGGTCCAAGGCCACATTGTGAGAGGGTAACACTTGCTGGAACTGTAGGACAGAGCAACACTTGTGGCCGCTTATTCCCCAATGTTATGACTTCATCAGTGTTGTTCAACCTTTCCAGCAGATAATATAAGTACATTTACACTATCACTCCCTGTGAACCTGCTTTCCTGAAGAGGCCTGTCTGGCCAAAGCGGCATACTTTGGGATGCTCTGTCCTGCTGAGTCCAGTTCCACTGGTTTTAAAGATTTTGGAATCTATATCGAATTCTATCTTGCTAGATGTTTCACCTGTGACACTGTTGTCCAGACAATCATGTAAAATATCCTCTTCTGCAGGTAAATTTGCTTGAAGGAGGCCTGCAGGATGCTTAGAATTGCTGAGATCAAAAGTCTGTCTAAAGTGTTGTCCAGGGAAGGATGCATGACTCTGCTAAGATGGAGGAACATGGTATGGCCACAGTGCAGCCTGACACTGGTGTTGCCCCTCTACTCCAGTCTTGTGAGACCCAACCTGGAGTACTGCATCCAGCTCTGGGACCCTCAACATAAGAAAGACATGGACCTGTTGGAGCAAGTCCAGAGGAGGCCATGAAGATGATCAGAGGGCTGGAGCACCTCTCCTATGAAGACAGGCTGAGAGAGTTGGGGTTGTTCAGCCTGAACAAGAGAAGGCTTTGGGGAGACAGCCTTCCAGTACCAGCATTCCTGTAGGCCCCTTCTTGCAGCCTTCTAGTACCTGAAGGGGCCTACAGGAAAGCTGGAGAGGGACTGTTTACAAGGGCATGTAGAGATAGGACAAGGGGTAATGGCTTTAAAGTAAAAGAGGGTAGATTTAGATTAGATATTAAAAAAGAAATTCTTCACTATGATGGTAGTAAGGGACTGGAAGAGGTTGCCCAGAGAAGTTGTGGATGCCCCATCCCTGGCAGTGTTCAAGGCCAGGTTGGATGGGGCTTTGGGCAACCTGGTCTAGTGGAGGGTGTCCCTGCCCACAGCAGGGAGGTTGGAACTAGATGATCTTTAAGGTCCTTTCCAACCCAAACCATTCTATGATTCTATGATTCTATTCTATGATATATTCTATATTTGCAATATAGAACTGTAAGATCCACCTTAATGGCTGCCAAAAATTGATCATCTGTTAAGCAATAGTAAGTAGGGGCTGGCTGTTGACAAAGCACTAGCAAGCGTGGGGCTCCAACAGTGACATACAGGCACTGGGAAATGGGTGTCAGGTCCTAGCAAGTGGTTATTCTCATGCAGAGATTTGGGGTACTGTATTCTAGGCAGGAAGGACAATGTGGTGCCACCAGAATAATGCTGGTCTGTCTTTCTGCCTTCATGTAAGCAAATGTGCTGGAGATCTGGATCTGTGTGGCCCCATCATGGCATGCTGCTATCAGAACCTGATGCGGGAGAATGCGAGGACACATGCGTAACTGGGGAGCCGCAGTGCCCCCAGGTGAGATGTGCTGCCGCAGAACTGGAACAAACATTGGCTATGGGCTCTGGTGTTCTTGAAATACCTGACTGAGCAAGCACCAGCCTGGACACTAGCACAAAAACCATAGGAATTGCTGTCACTTGTGGGTGGATAGATGGGGGATAGGGAGAAGAGTGCACTTTTTAAATAAAGCCTTGTCTCTTCCCCGTCACCGTTCACAGGCGTAGCGTGTGAAACCAGATGACTTCTTAGATTCAGTTGTGGGGAGGGGATTATACTTCTATCTTCTCCAGTTCATTTCCTTGCACAGGAGTTAGGTCCAGCTGTGGACAAGATCTCTGTCTGTGGAGCAAAGTCTGAGTTCACAAATGTCTAAGCGGCCATTTTCTCTGCTTGCACTCAAGGCTGCTGTGCAGCCAATGGGCACACAGTGCATTAAGACAAATAGCTGGTGTCTGTAACAGTGCAAGACAACTGAGCCAAGCTGAGCGACTTCACAGCCATTTCAACAGGATTCTTCTCTGAAAAACTCAAACCTCTTCTTCAATACAGAAAAAAGAATCAGCTTTGCTTGATGGGAAAAGCAAAAGCTTTGAGCACAGAATTCTTTTTAATTAGCTAAGGATCAACTCAAAATACAGCCAAATCTGTCCATTACATGAGGATGGTATCTGCCTGTGAATGACCAAATTTCATGTGTGCAGGACTGCTGTCCCTGTTAGATAACGGCATAGTCCTGTCCAGAATGTCCCTGCTGCAGCACATCCTTAGAGGGTGTGAATCTATTTCACAAGCTGGCTATGGGCTCTATTCTTCTGTTTCAGCAAAATATGGCCATGTTTGTAGTGCTGTTTAAACCAGCAGGTTTTTACTTTCTCACCATGTACCCCATATGATTCTCAAGACATTACTTACGTGATATAAATATAAAACTTCCATCTATAGCACCTTAAAACTCTCTGGAGGATGCTAGCAAATATCTACCTCCTTCTTCAAATTTCAGTACTAATTAATTTCTGCCTTTTTAAAAATAAATAGATACAAAAATAAAGCTATTGGAAAATGCTAGTTACTGTACATTCTTTCAAGCCCCTTCATTCTCTGGTCTAGCTTTTGGACTATGCCTGAAATATGAAATCAGCTTTAGCTGGTATGTTTTAAGTAGCTGGCATCTACACTATTTTATTTTAATTGATTTAATATAGATGTTTAAAAACATTCATTTACTGTGTTAAAGAGTTTTCTGTAGAAGGTCATTCTTCCTTGATGCTGTCCCTAAAAGTAGGCAGCATGGCTGTACAGAGAAGAATTATTCTTCAAAACGTATTCAGCCATATACTGACAATGTTCCAGGAAATGGATCCCCCCAAAATATACCAGAGCTTCCCACACATTTAACACTTCCCCAGAAATCAAAGGCTCAGGTGTCCTCACAGCCTGGTTTGGGCACACTGCTGTCAAGGCAGCAAAGTTCAGATGTCGCTGCAATTCCCATGGCTTAGTCTTTATACCTGCACTAAGGGATAATTATTTCTCCATTTTCTACGTAGGGCAAAGGAGGAGGCAGCAGAAAGCTAACTGCAGCAGACTGAGCCTCCCGTTCACCTGGAGGAGCTCAAACCCTGCGAGCGGGCAGGGCAAGCAATGTGTGATGCAACTGCGACATTCCTCCTTCTGGAAAAATAGATGGTGTTGGTCACTGTTGGGGCAAAGGTGAAGCTATCAGCTCAACTGGGACCTGAAAAACCATGGAACCTATGAATCTGCTGAGCATCACTAGCAGCTATTTTAACTGCACAAGCCGATTAGAGAAGTGGGAGTTACTTATAACAGGGCCCAGTACAAACTGCATGAGGCCTGACCACCGTGACTCAAGCAGCCCTGGAGGCTTCTCACCTGCAGCCCAGGAGCCTGGGAAGGCTCCAAAACTCCCTCACGTTTGTACCAACAGGAGGGGCCACTTCTGTGCTAAATATGGAGAAGACACAATATTGCCTTTCCCTAAATTTTGACCTTTGTCCCTCAAATATTGACTTTTTCAGGGTGACCACCAAATACTCTTTTTTCAGGAGAAGTAACAGTGGTAAGACTGCTGAGTGACTGACTGTCTTTCCTGCCTCTGTCCAATTAAAATGTCATTTGCAGTACTGTTATTACTATATATTATTTTTCCATTTTATGTAGGTTTTTTGGGTATTAAAGTGTTCAAGTAAAATGTTAGAAGGTAATTCTGAATAATCAGAATCAGAATACTTTATCAGTAAACAGCACAGGTGCATTATTCATTCAAATTTATCAAATTAGACAGTGAGATGACAATCTTTTACAAAAATTAAATACATGGTCAAGAACATCTGTAAATTAGCAGCCATTCATCCTTATTCTTCAGTGCACTCTGCAATCTACTGCATAAAATTAGACTTCTCTTTCAGAGAGATCCAACCATTTGATTTACTTTTTGAAATGGTTTAAAGCAGACATAATTTACAATGCTTTACCGTAATTTTTGATTCAATCAAGGGAAAAAGCATTATTTTTGGAGTATATTATATCTATTTCATGTATATATATTGCTCTGGTTGGGTCTGGCAAGAAAAGATCTCTATAAATCAACAATAAAAGAGTGACATTTAGAAACTGCAAATCTGAAAGAGAAATATGTTGCTGTTCTATTAAGGAGCTCTACTAGCTGCCAACTCCTGCAAAAGCTGGAAGGTTGCCACTCCACACGCTTGGTGTCATACAAGTATTGAAACAACTTATATTGCTGTTGGAAAGATCATTGCAAGTGTCTCTTCCGCCCGTATTTAGCTGTGTGCAAGACCACCAAGACCTTATGCAACACTGAGACCAAACTAATCCCTTGAAATTCTTTAGAAATACAAAACAGACATCAAAGGTAAAAACTGAAAGGAATGAACAAATCATATAGGTGAAGCTCACCCAAAGAAATTAGGAAGTCCAGTCCTGAACCAAGTGGCCAAATTTCCACAATGAAGAGGTGATCGAGTCTTTACATGCCCCTGCTTTTGTCTGGCATGGGAATAAATTCTCCTCTTCAGTTAGCTGTGCATTCAAACTATAAAAGATACTCATGGCGTGATATCCTTTCAGTATTTGGTAAATATCTGATTCATGTTTATCATATTGGGCATCTCCTTTATGTGAGGGACATGGAAAAACTGTACTCCATGATTAAATAGATGACTATGTAAAGCAGAATTAAACAGGCAGCGAAATAATCTACAGCTCTCTCCCACTGCTCTCCTCTTCCCATTTTCTGTTCCCCATGGTGCCTGAGAAAATGACTCAACGCCAAATATTTCTTTGGGCTTTGCTGCTGATCAGACTGTTCCTATCCAAGGAATCCAAACTTGACAGCTGCTTTTGGTGCCATCCCATCGTTTGCTCTCTTGGCAATCTGCTCGGCCTTGTAATATCCTGTGGAAGAAAGAAGGAAGGAAATGAGGGATTACTCATGACTGTGAGCTAGAAAAGCAATAGCAATCGTGAAGTGCTTTTGCATGATCAATCTATTAGACACTTCTGTTAGCAGATTTCACTTCATTGAAAGTCTGCTTGGGGCAGGTCTTCTCCCAGCCAGTCTTGTGAAACACTTCTGAAGACAAAAAGGGTGCAGAGCTGTGATTCTGGTCAGAGAGGAGCCCTTTCTTGACTGTGAGTGTTTTTACTACCTCCTTCAGTCCTTATACTACTGAAGTGTGCTTTGAAAAATAATTTTACATGAAGGTTACAGAGATTTCTTGTTCACCACATTTTCATTCTCACTAGCATTTGCTGGAGCGTGATAATTCTCTTTCATGACAAATGCAGAGATTTTGATCCTAGAGTAAAATGAAAAGATATGTCTGGAGATATGTTTGCAATACTGTGGGGGAGCGGGAAGAAAGGCAAGATAGTGAGAGTGACCATTAGCACTATCTGAGGATATTCATTGATGTTGAAACCAGAGAAATCTCTTGGATATCAGATTCAGAATTCAGAATAATAACAATAAAAAAAAATCACTTTTGCATATGGAAGGGAAGAAGGAGATGTGCCTGCTTTCACCATGTGGCATACCGTCTCCTCCTGGTCCTAGCCTCACACTAACCACTCTGAGACCCATCAGTCTCCGGCTCCCCCCAGTGATATCTTCTCCTCAGAAGATTTTGTTGAAAGGCTTCCTGTCATTTCCAGTTGTTCCTGATGTAATTTCTTCCATGCCATATCCTGATCTGGCACTGGCATGGATGTTGCGAGGTCATTTCTTTGTCACCAGGGGAATACAGGCAGTCTTATAAAATCTCAAGCCAACATCATATTGGCTATTTTTAGCTCTGCTATATAAGAAAAGCACAGAGGAGTTGGTGCTGTCACTTCTGTGAGATTCATGCATGGTCACCAGTTTAACAACTTTATTTTTACCTACCCAGGGAATCACATGAAATCATTTTTCCTCCCTCTCTTTTTGTTATTTAGAGGCAAGAGCTCTGTGGTGCGACAGATGTACGAGCAGGAGAGGAAAGAGGGAAAGAGAGGACGGGTGTGTGCTAAAGGACACAGCCTCATGGGCACTGCTCTATATGGTACTTCTTCTTCTCATCCTCGGCTGTCCAGGTCCCCTTCCCCCTCCCAGCACCAGATCCAAATGTGCCTGAACAAAGTTCGTTTTTAGAGCAGCCATGCCCGATTTCCACTTTCATGGCTCTGGTAATCTGGCAATATCAAGGGCCCTTGAAGTGTGCGTGAATGTAAATGACACCCTTTAAGGCCCCTCTACACTGTGTAAAAGGGCTGATGTGCAAATTAGAATCAGACGTAACTGTTTTCAGACAGATACAGTATAACCTGCAGTAATGGAAAGTCAAAACTCCTTCCACTGATTTTTATTGCCTAGATTCAGGGTAGTGGAAAAATGGATGATGAAAGTGAGGGGTTTATGTTTCTTTAATACTTAATAATTTACTGAATGATGTGCTTAGTGCCATTCAAGGAAGCTTCTTGCTGGTAATACTTCAGGTTACCTATCTTTATGTCCCCCAGACCATTGTTTTATTAATGTGAGGTCAACATCTAAGCAAGACTCTCTGCTGTAGGCACAAATTTTGCTCAAAATGAAAGTGCTTCCCTTTGAGGATAAGAAGATAAGCCAGACAATGCCACAGAGGAACCATCCGATCCCTGACCTGTGCAGCCTCTGACACGTGAACTCAGGACTCGCTCTCCATCCCCAGCAGCGGCAGTGCTTCCTCAGGCATCCCCAGAATAACGGCCTAGCACAAGCTGCCTGTTCCTCTTGCTTAGGAGCAGCCGTGGCTCCCCAGCAGTGTGTCCTCAGCATCTTTCCCCTGGCTGGCATGTTCAGCAGCAGGCTACTGCTGCCCCTGTGGCATTTCCAGGCAGGTTAGTCTGCGTGCTGACTCTGGGAATGTTTCTGTGGACAGCTCTGGCGTGGTGCTGCTCTCCACTGGGTGTGGCTGTCCTCAGCCTTCTTCCTGGGGCCCCACTCATTTATGAGCCCATGCTTTAGGAACATCTTTTATAACAGAGACTCTTCAAAACACAGCCATTTTGCTTCATGCATTTTTGCTATGAAACTTTCTACTGTGGTGCATGGACATTTGTTGCTGTCATTGCTGTGTTGTCCTGTGTGTGTTCTTTCTCGGAGCATCTTTCCACTGAGGTATTTTCTGAAAATTTTCTGAGTTGTTAGTCTGACTCTGTTCCAGCTCAGTGATAAATTTTATCATATCCTTTCTGGGACAGAAAGATACTTGTCTAAAACATCTCTCTAGGAGATTTCTTTTTATCCATGTCAAGTAGCTGTGGGTAGCATTTACCTTGTCCCCAGTTCAAAGTCAACTAACTGCTGTCAGCTTTTTGGTTTAGCTGTTTCACCTTGGTTCAGATGGATCCTACCTGTGATTATTCAAAGCTCATTTTTTAATGTCCTCTTCCAGTATTCTGGTGTTCCTAGGTTTGTGCATGGAAATAAAATTTCAAATAGAAGTAATCGGGGTTCCAGTCGACACTTTTTCAGAGTAACCTGAAAACTCCACTTCTGCAGATTTTCTTCTAAAACATCTCTGTATCTTTGCCAAATTAGCTTGCTTTGCAATGTCTTTACAGGCTTTATCTGTCACTAAGTCCTTCTGCTTATCTGGTTCAGCAGCTCTGACCTGAAAATGCTGTACTTGACTTCAGATCCATAAGCTCTATGTACAAAGCAAACAGTCAAACATATAGCACCTTCCCTGGTAAACTAAATAGCTGTGAAAACTGGAAATGGTTTTACACCTACACAGTTAAACTTAAAGGTTTTTAGCTCCTTCTGTATCCTTGACAGAACTAGGTTTGAGGCAAACATCTGGAAGCAGTGTGGTAACTCAGGAGATTTAAAATCCCATTTCCCAAGTAAACCCAAGTCCCACCAGCTCTTCAATTCCTAAGTTGCTTTTGAGAACTGGCTTGAAATCAGCCAAGCCATCTCTTGGGCATCTCCACTGGATCCAAGTGCACATCACTGTCTAGAGAACCAAGCTGTTTCAGGGACTGAAGGGGGAAAAAAGCTTATACACTGTGGTCTTCTATCTTGGCTGATATATGAGGCCAGATGCAGGTAGGCCCTCATACATATGGCTTAACTATATCCAGTCCTTGGGCTAATTTCTACACCACACTGCTATGTAGAAACATGACTGTTTAGACTCTTCTGGGGACCTTATTCTTGGTCTTCCTCTCTCAAGGCAGAAGCTATGGGCTCTCGTTGTTTACCTTCCAATGGCACGCTGATGAACCTGGAGGCCCTGTGCCAGCTCCATGCCGATGCCTTCCCTCTGCCCGTGTCCCGCTTCACTCTCGCTCTCAGCTGTGCAGCCTCCTTGCCAAGAAAATCTGTAACTCCATCTTACAAGGGAAAAGCAGGGGGGTTCATTAGCCTCAGATTGGCTGTGTAATCATCTGTGACAGTGTCCTTTCTTTATCAAATGCCACATTTGTCTCACTGAACAGCATTTTGAAAGTAAACAGCCTTTCTGGGCCAACAGAACTAGAGACGTCTATCCGTGGGAAAAGCAGCTCTCCTTTCCTCTTCCAGACCTTCATACTTTCACTGGTCATATTAGCAATAGTCTGTGCAACTTTTTTATTCCTTCAATTTATTGTTGAAATACATACTTACTTCAAAAGGAGATTCATGAGGTCATTGCCTTTTTATTTACCTCATAGAATGGGTCCCAAGGTATTTCATTACATAGTGAAATAAAGCTTTTTGTGTGCCTGACTCCCACTTTTCAGCTGTGACATCTTGAGGGGTGTACTCTTTCAATCAAGGATGACAGGCAGAATTATCTAATGAGTTTATGATTTTCTTTGAACAAGTAATTTTTTGCCATTGGTACCCACTGGCATCTGGTGAAATTTAGGTAGTTGCCACTTCTTTATTATACTTGCCATGAAAACATTTTCATTTGGCTACTTGCCCAGTCATAGAAAGGAAGTTGTATGTTGTGAATTTTCTAGTTTGCCCTGGGAGAAAACAAGATCTCCCTCCTGCCACTGGCCTGTTTTTTAAATTCTATACTGTTTTCCACCTAAATGACTGCAGTGAGTTCAGGGAAGTACACCTAATCCAAAACCAAACATTATTTTGTCTACTAATACATCTACTCACATGCTTCTTCACAGAATAAGGTTAGCTTGCTCCCGCTGATCCTAGTTATTTTATTTTGCTGATCCTTCCACCTATTAGCTGCTGAATATTCTGCCTGGCATTTTGATTCCCTGACACTGAATCAGGAAAGAAAGGGGGGGCAGGATTAAGGGAGGAGGGGACATATTTTCAGCTGTATCAATGTTCTCAAAGAGAGCAATAAGTAACTCTCCTGACCCTGATTCCTCCTGATTCTGGGTGGCTTTCTTGCCCACTGGTTCAGGGGTCCAGAACAGCTGAATTTAGAGGCGTTTCTGAATGGCATTGGCTTTCTACATGGTCCTGCCCTTCTCTCGGCCCTAGAGTGGGGAGATCAGTGGTTCTGTGCCAGAGTTGTAAGGCACCCTAAATTCGATGCTACATGAAGGAGAAGGTGGCTGGTGATGCCAGCAGTCCACATGCGGTGCTAAAGGAGTCACTGTCTGGAAGAGCCCAGTCTCTGCACAAGTGACATCCTGGAGGGTTACACTGGGAGCCTGGCATCATGTTAGCTCTTGGACACAGGGAAGCTCTTTCTTCATGAAGGCTAATCCCAAATTTCCTTCCTCCAGGGCTAGAATTTAAAGTAAACTCATGTATACGTAAATTGATCAGGCTGCTGAAGAAGATGCAAGAATGCAAAATCAATGGCAATGTGTGCTTCAGCACTCTTCTTGAGCTTTTCCATCTTCCTTGCTCCAAGGTGCTCCTCTGGCTTACCAGCTGTGGCCAGAGACAATGGTGGCAGCTGGCCAGAAGGGCAGGCAGGGGGTGAGTACCGGTGGACCTCCCCTGCACAGGTACAGGCTTACTGTAACCACATAATTTTAAATACATGTTGATGGACACAAATCTTATTCTGAGAATATTTATTCAATTACATCCTCCTCTTGCCCCCATGAAACAATAGAATGCAATTGGTTATGTAGCCTGAAAGCAAGAAACCAAAGCCATGCTCTCAGAAGAGAAATACTGAAAAACTTCACAATTCACTTTTAAAGATTATACAAAACAAAGGGCTTCATTACTGTCAGATCTAGCCCCAGTACAAGGTTTGATATGTTTGCAAGTGATAGAGTGATATTTAATACACTACAAATAACAGAGTGGTCAGCAGGCAGGAATTATAGGGCATAAGAAAAACATGAACTAGATTTCCTCAGCATTTTAAAAATACATGTTGCAGCATGTCAGCTGGGTATTTTTATTCCCACCCCATAATGAAGCGAAGTCTTCCTCTTTCTCTGCATGATATCTCTAGGAGCAGCCCTCTGTTTATGAAAGCCTTCACTTCACTGTCAGGTGAAGGACATTGCTGAAGGAAACCAGCAGACCCTGAACAATGTTCACTGCTTAGCTTCTTATTTGGAAATGCTTTTACGTCTTTGACATTTGCCTGCATTTCTACTCTGAACAAGAATAAAGGTAGCTGGACAAGAAAGGATGGTCAACACTCAAACCACATGTTCATGCAAGCAATGCGGTGACTGAAAAAGGTTTCCCTGAGGAATTATTGTTCATAAGCCAAAATGATGAGTACAACGGAGTGTTTGATACAATATAACCTTGGCAAAGAGCACCCTAGCTGAGTTGTATGTAAGAACAAGCAGATATCTAACAAGAAAGCAAAACTGTGATCTGTGTGATTTTGATATACAATGTTATTCATTATCCTGACAATCACAGTTCAATATTCCTCTGATTTCATTCCTTTAGCCTAACAGGTAAATAGGTGGCTCACACCCCCAAAAGGCTGGACCCACAGCTCTCTTCAAGCTCCTACCCATACTGATGGCATTCTTCACCCTCTAGTTTGTACAGAGCAAGATTTGTTTTTCTGTACTGTAAGTTAGCATTTGAGATCTTCAGCATGAATCACAAGTAGGGAAGCAGTTAGCCTGTTAATTAAAATTAGAGAAGCAAAAAAAGTCACCATTCCCTTTGTGATCTAACTTTTTTTTTAATATGGTGAAACTAACTGCTGGTCAAGTACTGACATGAATCCCCTATCCCAATAAATACAATGCATGGGGAAGTGGAGAGGAGAAGAAGAAAGGAGGCAAGGAGAAAAGGTTTGTAACAAAGGCCAGTTTTGAAGCAATTTATGATTTAGCTCACTCATGGTATGCCTTGGTTTTGAAGTAGATGCTTTCTGTACGCTCAGACTAACAGGCACCTGCCTCAGGCTTCTGCCTACGTGGGCGTTCAGCTCTGTCACCTCCATCAAAAGACTTTCTCATTAGTTTGTTGATCTCCTGTTGGCTCAGGCTCTGACCACACAGTTGTCAGTGAGGGAGATGCACTAAAAGCTCCTAAGAGCTTTTAGGAGTTTAATGCATTTTTGATCTAAAGAACACGTGTATGTTATCAGAAGCAGTGATTAGCATTTTCAGGATAGAAAGCATGAGTTCTTATATAAAATATTGAATATAGTACAGTAACTCAACAGATAAAACTCCTTAACTAAGGCCCATGTTCCACACCAGCAGTTTTCCTTTGCACTCTATGTGTACATCTGTGGCTTTCCTTTTGTTCTGCACATACACACACATTTAGATGCACATACTCACTGATATTTACCATCCACTTTGAAACTGAGCTATATCAAAGCCTAAAAACCTTTCTAATAGTATGGCTATCCAGATCAGTGCACATTAGAGCATTTTGTGGACTATTCTGAGCTCCCAGCATAGAAACAGTCCTTTAGCATGCTAAGCAAAATAAGGATTTTAGGAGTGATATGCAGGTAACATATGCCACTTGACGGTATTTAATATTATGTGGCTTCACAATTAATAAAATCCTAGTACAATGTGGCTACAATATCACAATGCAGCTGATCACAATACAGCAAAAATCAAAGATTTCTGCAAAACTCTCCTGTTGGGAATAGGATTATGCATTTTCAATATGCTACTCTGACTCACACAAAGTTGATCTTGCCAAAGGCTTTTAACAAGCTTCTTTAGTCATTTAGAAATATGCCTTGCTAGTTCTGCTTAGGTTATGCAAAAACAACCAATACAGGTTCATTAAAGCTTTTACTTGAAAGATATTTGTTGCAGGTTTGTTTGGGTTTTTTTTAAACAATTTAGTAAAACTGAAACAGTATTGGAAGTATTATCTACTGCCTGAGTGGAAGTTTGAGACAAAATCTGGCTTAACCTTATGTATCCCCTAACTGTTCATATCTCTATCTGCCTTTTTCTGTCCTAAATCTGTCCATCTGCACCAGAATTTTCCCTTAAAAATCACAGTGCTTTTATTTTTTTCCCATGTCCTCTATTGTGTGGAAGTTCTCCTGCCATTGAATGTTCTGTTCTATTATTTTCTCTTTTTCTGCCTTTCTGTGGCCAGTTCTCCCTTTCCCCATTCCCATTCACTATTATGGATATATATATTCCCTACACAGCACCAGAATTAGTTATGAGGTGGGAAATCAGGGTTTCATATAAAAGGGAAGTGGGGAAGCAGAGAGATCTGCTTTTATTGTCTCTTTCCATTTCTCCTCCAGTTTCTACTCAAAAAAATAGTGCCAGAAAAATCCCAATAGCAGATTAGTCTATTGAAAAAGAGGTTTGCCAGTCAGCCTTCACAATCATCTGTTAGTTATCAAGATGGAAAATGAAAATTTGGAGGATCTGAGTGAAGTCTTCCAGCAATGACCCAGCACTGAAGGAAGTCTGATCCTTCTCCTCCTTTGAAATCCACAAGTGAGATCATTAAAGTGTTTGCCATAATTATTTAATTTCTTTCTCTCTCATCCTCTGGTTCTCTAGCTTTCACACTCGCCTTTTCCTCTGACCTCTGCTTCTCTCCTTTGATCATTATCCTCAAGCCAATCTTTTTCTAGACTTTCATTCCTCAGTGCCTTCTGAAGTGAATTCCCTTTCCCCTTTTTCCCCTTACTGCCTGCTGAAAGTCACTTTCCCACTTTCCCACTTCACTTGGGCTATGCCAAGGGACAGTGTTGTAGATATAAACCCCGACGGATATGTCTATTGGAGCAACAAGAGTCTCCTGCTGAGAAACAGATTTCTTAATGGCTCCACTGGAAATGTGACTGGCCTCTCTGCAGCAAGTCTTACGCGGGTTGTGTCTCCAGGATGTACAAACAAGGCCACAGCCTTTCGTAAAACCAGTAAGGAATATTGTGATCAGATGCTTGGATTTAAAAAGGGAACCTTTTGATATTATATACAAAAAGCATGCATCCCGCTGGGGAAAGCATGCAGCACACCCAGCTGTGGCAGTGGCAGAATTCCTGGTATTGCTAGATTTTGAAGGCTACATTTGAAGTTGCATATTTGCTTGTCTTCCTGTGAATTCCAGTTGGATGTGCATTACTGCAGAGATTATGTCTACGGGGCAATCTCCATCAAAACCAAGCAGAACCACCAGCTTGTATATATGCCACTCTCTTACCTGACATTACAAGGATAAATGTTTTTAATTTTACAGTGGAAGTGGTTTTAATTTTACAGTGGTTATGTAGCACAGCAGCAATTATAAAATGGTTTCTGAAATAACGTGCTGCTATGAAACAAGCTTCTGGTGTTCAAGTCAACTTTTTTTGATATAATTACAAATAGGGACTAAGGTCCCAAATTAAGCACACAGTGCCTAGTAGATATAACATTTTAATATAACAATGGACATTTCTTTTGGGTTGCAGGACTGTACACCAGTTTATGGTGCTATCATTGACATACACTTTGGGGTACATTAATCTTAATTAAAACTATTCCAAAGAATAGTTTGGCTCAATGTCATTTCCCAGTAACCGTACCAATGTACTGAACAGCTATGGCCTTAGAGACTGCTTATCTTAAACAGAAGAAGGGATCAGTTACACTATGCAGATTGCAACCAGTTGTACCTCATAAATATGGGTACTTTTCTGTAAAATGGAGAATGAGCACTCCTTCCCTCTTTGTTTATGCACTAGCGCACAGCAAAGCCTTTGAAAACTGACTGAAGCAAGCCTGAGGAGACATGCAGGAGCCAGGTTTTTCACGGTTATCAGCCCTCAAACAGCTCCCACTGTGGGTGCAAAGGAGAGAGTGTACCCACAAGGCTGAGTTAAGTGATGCTTGCCTGTGGCACAAACAGGAGTAAGCCCCCAGCTGCCGGATCAGGTTCCCTCAACTCTCTCCATGTGTGGGAGTCCCTCCAACCACTAAAAAGCAGCAGCACACGGATTGAAGTGACCGTGCCTACATGGCTCGGGAGAGCACTATAGGAGCTGTGGGGGCAGCTGGTGCAGGATCAGGAATGCTCTGAGCATGGGGTTGAAAACCATGCTTTCCAGCACTAGCTTTGACTGACACAGATTTTTTCTCTCCAGCTTTAGGCAAGCAAGCTGACCTTGCTGGCTCAGTATCAGTGCTGCCCTCTTTCCCAGGTGAGAATGAGAATTAGCTCTTTGTAAAGCACTTGAGAGACTTAAAGTGCCCCATAAGCATTATGGCCTGAATTCCTGGTTACATCCAGCCCTTTTTCAATGCTTCAAGGCCCCTTTATGCAGCCAATGACGTAAAGGTCCTTTATCTAAGTAACAGTTGGTCCCCACGTATCTGGGACACTGTTGTATCCCTGATACCTGGTATCGGAAACCATCTTCATTGGGGATTCAACTTTTTTCTAACACAAGCATCCCTCAGTTTCTCTGTGTTGGTGTGGCCCAATTACCAAATGTGGTCCCTTCCCACTGGCACCTTTTCTGCATGAAATACACTAGCACAATCCATCTTCAAAGTCAAAGCCTACTAAATGAAAATGTCTCAAGCTCCCAATCATGGGCTTGAATACGTTTGGTTCAAAGTGTCTATTTCCACCTCCTACTGTAAAAGCAGCATCATTTTTTTCCCAGTGACTAGATTTGCTGCCATGGTTACAGCTTCACGCAGAGTAGGGTCACCTTCCCTTTCAAGAAAAATCAATGAAAGATTTCATTTTCACTAGCTCCATTATTCTCCATACCAGTCACTTTTTACACCAGTTTTTATTACCTTAATGTTCAATTTTCAGAAATTAAGAAGTAAACGTGGTGTCAACAAACAGTGGGACGGAGATGAGGAAAGCAGCTGTCAGGTTGATAAATAGATATAAGCACTGATTTATTAAACAGCTCTGCATATTAATGAAACCTTCAAGCAACATTTCCTATTCTCTCCTTCCTTTCTCTTGCACTTGTAAACTTGCAGCTATCGTGGAGTTTAGTATTTCTAAGAGGAGGAGCTTTTTTGATAATTAAACTGGAAGTTTTTACACTAAGACAAACCTTTCAAAATCTGTCACTGAAAACTACCTTTCATGTCCTTTACAGCTCTGTGCCTCCCACCACACTTAATTACACAGGACAAACATGTAAGTCCAAAACCTCTTTATCTTCTTCTAGCTCTTTTTACTGAAACATGTTTTCCTAACACATCAAGATCACCCACAAAAGTGACCATAAAACCAATTTTTGTAGAACTTCCCTTATTCAGAGGAAAGAAGAGGGAAAAGTGTGGAGGCGACTGAAAGCATGTTTGCAAATGCTATTAACCTGAGGATGGCATTAGGGACTTCCAATGCCCTCAAGATTACACTAGCTTTCTTTCACCTAAGGATTCAATAATGAAGTGTGATCCCTTCACTACAGGTCTCGGGTGGGTTTGTGTTACCTCAGCCACACAAAATAACACAATGAGTTAGGACCTGAATGCAATAAGCTTAGTGACTCTATTCCCAAGGTAACATTTCTGAGTAAACTTTTGTATCATCAAGGCAGTCACCAATTGATGCACAAATGCTGCCGAGGAGGTTGCTACCCTGAGACAGGCTGTAAGATATTGGAGCTTTTGGAAAACCTGTCTATTTTGAAGCATGTAACACATGGAAGGGGCCACACAGACACTAACAGGCTCTTTCTGCAGCAGAGCAGAGTGAGTAGGTCCCCCACATCAGCAGCGCTGTTCTGGGTCGAGGCAAAAGGACATGTGGAAAATGGCAGAACTGCTTGGAGGCACTGAAATGCGTGTGGACCTGGTGCCTGTTTTGCCTGGCAGAAGTCCTGGAAAGCCACCAAGAGCACGTGCCACTTGCTGCCAAAGGATAATGTAGGATGCGAGGTATTGAAGGGGACAGGCGGAGGATGAGGAAAGGAGTGCATGGAGAAGGAGAAAAAGAGGGAAACCAAGACCCACCAGTTGCTGTTGACTCACCTCCTGATCACCCAGCAGCAGCAGGAGAGGCAAAATGGTCTTTCCACACCCTTCCCCCAGCTCTGGATCCTATGTCTTCCCTTCTGCCACCTTCACTTCCCATGACATGAGCAATCAGGTCTCTGCTTATAATGCTTCATGCTTAAGATTTCAAAATTTGGTTTTAGCCATGCTGCTGAGCAGCACCAAGTTAGTTCAGTGAGGAAAATTCACTCTGCGGGCCACTTCAATTCATGACACCTCTGATGCAGCTGACAGCAAAATGCTACCTGTGAAGGCTTTATAACATCTCTCCACTGACAGCTGCCAGCCCATTCGTCTCGGTTTAGCTGCCACATCTGCTTGACAGAAAAGACTTGAGGGAATACCACTCTACCACAGATTTAAGATGTTAAGAAGTGGAAAAAACCCACAATTTCTTAATACTGTAACCCCAAGTCAGGCAGTGCTTTCTCCCCACAGGTTACTTTTACAGTTTGGAGTGAAGAAATACGTTAAACTTCCAGCTGTTTTGTCATTGAAACTGAAGGGTGCATTCCCTAAACCAAATGCTGGCATCTTCATTAGTCTTTTGTAGCTGAAGATGACCCTATAAAGCACAATGCAGCATGATTGTAGGTTGACACTGAGGTGAAAAAGAACATGTCATTCCTTCAGACTTGAAGGATCAGATGTTTTGATTTATCTTCCAGCAGACATTTTTTAAACACTGGGTTCAGCATTGGTGTGTCTTTAAATAATGACATCAGGTATGAGCCTGCCCCAATTTTTACCTCTGCAAAATCTATATTCCACTTGGCAGAATATCTTCTCATATGTAACAAGCTGAACTCCTAACATGAGCCCAGAAGGCTTTAAAGACAAGATGTTTCATTATGGCTTTTGCAGGTAGCAAGAGGCAATCAAGATTGCAAAAAGTTACTTAAGTTTCCTAACTGAAGACATTCCTCGCTTATTATATCCCTTTTCAGCTTAAACCTTCCATGCTTTGTCTCTGCCCAAGGTACCTATGGTTTGTAAGTAAGGTCTTTCCTGACATTTTGCAGTTTGGGAAAGAAATCCAAGAGCCACGTATACTACTGCTAGTGCCAAGGAGAAAGCATTGACACAAATATAAATGCAGACAGGAATGGAGGTACCGGAATGAGCTGGGGGCATTGCACCCAAAAGCTATAAACAAAACATGCACCTTTCCTTGTGTCTTACATACAGCATCTGCCAGGAAAGTGTTGCCACTGCTATTCACAGGCCGCACACTTTAGAGTGAGTTTGCAAGGCCTCAGGACTGAGGATTGGCAGGCTTACACTGTCTGAACTTGCCTTGACCTGCCTGCAGCTTTGTTTTCACTTGGTTCACTTGGATTTTTCCAGTCACCAGGTCACTGTGGTTAATTTGATTTACATTTGCTTTTCTTTGCATGGCATAACCAAAGCTTTATATTGATAATAGTTACAAGTAAAAAAGAACATTTTACATAGAATGAGATATTTATGACTCTAACATAATGATGTAGCACAGAGAATTACAGGTCCAATATGACAGGAGAGGATCTGAGCAGCAGAAACACCAGATGCAGTGTAGAGGAGTGCAGGCATGGGATGAGAAGAGGCAGGACACAGGCTGGCATTGGAGACCCTGCAGCTATAAGCAATTCACCAGTAGTCACTTAAAGAAATGCAGACCTGGAACTGGGCAAAATTTGGTTTAGGGGTAACAAAGATATTCAGGTCTCAGATCCTGCAGGCTCAATCACCCAATTGTATTACTGTGTTCACAGGCAACCCCACAGGCCCAAGATGCCTGTGCACAAAACAGCTGGTTTCTTGATAGGGAAAAGAAAAAAATCCACAACAAACTACCAGGTTCATCACTGCCTAAGGAATGTGACCTGGAAAGGAAAGGAAAGGAAAGGAAAGGAAAGGAAAGGAAAGGAAAGGAAAGGAAAGGCAAGGCCCATGTGCAGAGCCAGAAGCTAACACAGAACACTGATAGTTTAGCTTCTCCTTGTGGGTGAATTATACACGCGCTAAGGATGCTTAGAGATCCAGGCAGATGGACACCTGTTGACACTTTCAGTTTTTCTTCTGTCTCCATGTCATCATAGTCTAGCACCAATTTAGCATTTCCAAGTGAGATTGTTTCCTCAAAATTAGGCCTGGGGTTGCCCTGTATCCAGATCTGCTCAGCACTAGAGGGTACAGGAAAGGGTAGCCCTACTTGTCCTTAATGTTAATGCAAAATAATACTAGCATGGGTCTGAGCGTGCTTTGAGGAGTTTAATGTTAGTTTAATTTCTTTTGTGGTTGCAGACAGCCCACAGTATATCATATAGCTGTCTCGTACTGGGTTTCATTGTTATTGTGTCTAAAACCTCAAAATACATGTGTTCCTTTGTCTGCGCTGTAGTTTTTCTGTTCTTGAATTCCAGTGCTCCTTTGTGATATCTGAGCATCCTTAAGCATTAATATGAAATTCATACTAACTGCTTCTCAGTGCTCATGGCAAACCAAAGGGAGTAGGAGAAGTGAAGCTCTGATTCAGTGGCTTGATATACCATAAGGCCATGATTTACCTCCCAATTACAGCTAACAGAAAATGGCAGTTGCTGGGAATGAAAAGCCCATGGACCTTGACAGCATATGCACAATGCTGTTTATAGACAACAGCTACATAATAGCTGACCTTGAGGAACTCTGCTGGGTCTGTAGCTTAGCTTCTCTCCTAATGCTTCCTGTAAACAACAGCAGCTGTCAAAACCAATCCAAAGAGAGGGAGGAGGAATGATCTAACTTCATTTTAAAAAAATTCCACAAATGATAGTCAATTTAATCTGTTAAACAATGGTGTTTAACTCTGAAGAGCACTGCCTACACCCATCTCCCACTGACTTTAACCTCTTCTGTGGTGAGCAAGCACTGCTGGTATCAACCAACTGACCTGTGAGATGTATTCTCCTCTGACTCAGCAAACTCAACTGTAACAACTAATTGTCATTCAGCCCGTGTTAAATAGCATTTCTTATTTATTTTCAGTACAGATTTCAGGGTTTTCTGAGTGACATCTCTGGCAAATCAGCAGCTAAAACACAGCTTCTGTATATCATCAACAAAGGAGCTACACTATCAGCAGCTACCCTATTTTCAGGATAGCCTGAGGGAGGAGAAGACAGCTATTTCTATGGGTATTAGACTCCTGCCAGATTCTGTAAGCTTCCTCTGCTCTCACCTCCTGTCCAGCTCTCTGCCATAGACCTGTCTCCCCAGTTCCTGGGTAGCACCTTTATTGCTGTGTCCCTGCTCTGGCTCTGATGCTTCATAGTTCACTGCTAACCAGTGGCCTTGACCAGGCCAAAACCTTTTTTACAGCTACAAGCAGATTTTGCTCTCTCATCCTATTTTCTCTGAGTGTTGCTTCATCCAAGTGTTTGCAACACATTGTTTCAAGCTACACTTATTTTCCTGCTTAACTACACGCTTGCTTATCCACCCTGTGTGGGCTGAAGCACTGCTCCCTAGCATTGCCAAGAAAGCATTCCAAGATGGATTCATGTCCATGAACATGAAATGGTATTTTATTATCCAAGATAAGTCTTAGGCCACCTGAACAGTCTCTATGGGGATGTGTCTTGTACATTTGGAGCTATGACTCCATGTGCCAAAATTTTCAACTAGATTTCTTGTGTAATGAATGAGAGCGCTAATATTGTTCCTTTCCATATGAGACATCATGGCTTGTAATGTAAGCTGTCAAATACTTAGGGTCAATGTTAACCAGGACATGCACAATATGAAAACAAAACAAAAAAATTCATCCCCAAAGAACTTACACTTGTTCTCTTGCTAATAGTTTTCCAAATCTTACGGTTGTAAGGGGTGCAGTGTAATACCAAGAGCCAAATGTGAGAGTGCCTGTACGGAAATCTGACAGATGATGAAGTCTGACTAAGACAACAAGCTGGGAAGGCACTCAACCCCTGTACTCTGTTTTCACAAAATTAAGGGAATGTCTGTCTCCAAGATAGACAAAGCTAGCTTTTATCTGTCCAGAATTTTAAAGGATAGAACTTCTGATAATGACTTATTTTCTGCTGCACTATGGAAAAAGATAGCCATGATGTCTGCCAGTGTCCCCTGAAACTAAAAGTCATTAGCTGATAAAAAAAGTCTAGCATTGCTGTTACTGCTAAAAACTGTATTTGAAAGAGATTCTTATATCAACTCAGTGGCTGATCAAGCCATGGAAAAATGTCTGCTAAATCATTGTGCCTTGTGACCTTCATGTTTGCTAGGATAGTAGGAGTAAAAACATATTTTAGGATACTCAATCCATAGTATAGTCGTAACATTTTTGCTCATTCTAGCAACAGCCACTGAAATGCAGTGACCTGGGAAATTTATGGTTAGCATTTTGTGACCTTTATTTCAACAACCTTTTAAAATGAAGATTAAAAAATAATTAGACACTGGAATTAAATGTAACTTTCAAATGTTCTTGAATCCCAAAATAGCTGCTAAGGAAAGCAGTGTTGAAGTTTGGGATTGCAAGTTATTTAATGAAAGACAATTACTTTCACCATCAGAAAAATCACCCCCCTGTGGCTCTCTCTGCAGAAACTGCTTTCTTCTCCTTCCTTGTTAGCAGCAGTAAATATATCTTCTTGCCTGGCAAGAAAAGTGGTTCAAATCTGTTGGAGGGGTTGTCTCTTCAAGAGTAGGAGAGTTCACATAGAACCAAACTACAGGGAAACATTCCTTCTGCTGCCACAGACTTTCCTGTGGGACCTGTCTTCAGCATGGTTACTTGTATGAGATATAGTACTGTCCCACTGTAGAGAAAAGTGAGGATAATTTGGGGTGATCAGGCAGTACAGTGATGGAGGAGCCATACGGAGATACCCACTGTTTCAGGATGCAACTGGAGAAGCTTTATGTTATGATTCCTTTTGCCTTGTATCTCTTGCAGTTAGTTTCCCCAGAATGCTAAATGCATGCAAATCCCTGCAATCTTGATTTGGCAGCATTTTGCATCTCCTTTCCACTGGTTGCCAACAAACTGATAAAAACAAGTTGAAAACTACTTTAGATTCAGATCACTGCCACAAGCTTGAAGGAACAAACAGCACTGGACTTGAAAGATTCTGAGGAACAGTAAATTTGTCAATTGACAGTGCTTCACTCTTCGTGGAGAAGTCAAAATTGTCTTTTTCAGGCTAATGATCTGTTCCTAAGGAAAGGTATTTCAGTTAGAACATGGTTTTCAGGAGTAATATTCTCAACAGTTTCCCTCCACCTCTTCTGCTACTTTTATAGCAGCATTAACTATCTCTGGTTCAAGTCCATAATACTTCAGCAGATGCTCACTTTGAAATGACAAAAAACCCTACAGACTTGGGATGGCATAAATATGTTCCAAGACTTTTTATTTATAGAAAAGATTGAAAGACTTTTGTTTGTTTCATTCTTCCCAAGTAGTGCTAGCCAAAAATATTTCAATGCAATGCTTTTCAGTCAGAAAACATGATTCCACGGAAATTACACCGTTTAGTTGAATTGCGTTCATTAGTGTCAAACTCATATGAGAAATTAGCAATGATCATGATGCACACAATGAGTACAGTCCAGACAACAGCTTGCCTCAAACTGCCAGCCACCTGACATAATCGTAAAAAACTGGGCCAGAGCCAGATCATGCATCTGGATAAAGCATTATTACATCTGACAGCCTGGATGATTAGCTGCCAGGGAACTAAGCTGTCCAGGTGAAGTTCATAGTATTCTGCTCATGATGGAAAGAAAAAGAAAAAGAAAAAGAAAAAGAAAAAGAAAAAGAAAAAGAAAAAGAAAAAGAAAAAGAAAAAGAAAAAGAAAAAGAAAAAGAAAAAGAAAAAGAAGAAGAAAAAGAAAAAGAAAAAGGAAAAAAGAGAAAAAGAGGAAGGAAGCAGGAGTCCTCAACAAAACTCATTTATGAAGTGAAGTGACAGAGTCATTGTGTTAAAGAACCAAGATGGGGAAGATTCAAGCCCAAATTCAGACATCCATATTTGGCTGTATAAAATTTAGATGCTTGGTTATGAACTAAATGTATAGGCTTCCACTGTAGTCAATGAAGATCTAAGTCTCCATACTTTTGCACCAATGTAGGTGCCTATTGCCACCTGAGATATCCCAGGGTATTCAAGGCATCCACAGGTGGCTGATAAATTTAATGCAGGACCAGTAGGAGACTTGCACCCTTGTGGAGCAGCAACTCAAAGCCATGCAGTTGTGATGAGCAAGCATCACCATCAATAGTTTCCAGTCAATGCAGGCAGTGGAATCCACAGAACTTGGCATTTGATCAAACACTTTTATCTGCTTCAAGATAGGCTGAATAAGTCTCTAGACTCCAAAACCCATGAAGCATCCTCTAAGTTAGGGCAGGTCCATGCACACACATAGCTATCCACTTATGGATGGCCAAGGCAGCCTTGGCTGCTGTTTTAAGAAGCATTCCTCTTTCAGAAATTTACAAGTCTCTTCACTCAGCATTATGCACATGAGATTGAAGGAATGGATGTCCATTTTAGCAAGGGTCTTCTGCATCTCAGCTTTTTCAGCATTTACCAGGCAGTGACTTCTCTGCCAGGAGGTATAAGATCTGAGCAGCGAGTCATCTGAAGATACAAAAATGTTGTTACCCACTTTATGGCAACAATGTCTTTGAGGCATAATGTTGAGATAAGCCCCCAAGCTATTCTTCTCCATTTTTACATAATCCTGTATTTATGGTTTTTGATTTTGGTGAAGAAACTGAGGATAGATGGGTCTGTTTTCACTCTTACATCTCAAAAGGTTATGAGATCCAAATACCCTCTACAAGCTCATATGTAACCCCATAGACACTGCTGTCCACAAAATAATCCAGATTTGTAACCACGGAGCTCCTGTGCACCAGTGTTCAAATGCAGACCTTCAGGGATACTGAAAGGTAGGAAGAGGGAATGATTCCTTCTCCTCTCTTGCTTTCTGTGAGCGGCTTCATGTAACAGCATAAAGACATGCTTCTTCCATCTTACAACTAACGACATTTACTCCAGACAGTCCATCCCTAGGGGTGAGTCAGATGCTGGTTTTCACACTCCCTGGCCAGTGTTTCAGGACCGAGCTGCACTAACCCTTTGTTCACAGACTATTCATGAAGAACAAGCTGTCCCCTTGGCTACTCAGCTTCACAAGCCCAGTTCTTAGTGACTTTTCTTTGCAACCTGCACCGAAGTTGCCATATCTAGCCTGACTCTCCTTTGCCAAAGACGCTGAGTCTATCTCGTGCCTGCTGTGTCTTCTCCACGCTGTTCTGCAGTGATTGTGGAGCTCGAGTTTGGTTGGGCGTTACCTAACCAGTAGGCTGGCTCCTTCCAGTCATTCCCATGTTTTTTACCTTGTTTCACTCTGTCCACATTTTAGTGCAATGTTAAAATCACAGCTTTAACTTTCTAAGTCAGAAAAGAAGGTGAATGTTCATTCTGCAACTTGAATTGGTCTCACAGGTGATTAACTAAGGGCAGCTATGAAATAGGTACTTGGTAACCTCAATACAAATGTATTTTATATATATATATCTGTATATATACATGTTAACTACAAAATCAAATAACAAACCAGAAAAGAATAAAGACCCACCAAAAGCAGTTCATCACTTTATTCTGCAGTATCTCTGGTACAGTGAGAAGATAAATATGAGGGAGAACATAGCATGAATGTTATCTGCATCTATACCACCTATATTTACCCATTTGTCTGGGAGAGACCAGAGAAGAGTCTGTAGATCACTGCAAAACCCGAAGTCAGTGCGTGGTCAGTGCATTTTGGACAGTCATGCTACAGGCATAATACTAAACCATCTTTCTGTAGTATGCTGCAGAATGGGCCTTTGGATCCCAGGTGTGATATCCAGTGCCTATCCTTTAAAGACAGTGACTGGTTTACTTGGCAAAGATCATGAGCTTCTCTTTCAGCTACTTCAGAGAAAGCTCTGAAGCCTGTTAACAACCACAATCAGCAGGATCCTGGCTCTCTAGTCTTGGTTGTGCTGTACCACAGAGATCATGTTTGCAACTGAGGAATCAGCAGTCCATTGTGCTGATATTATGGTGGATGTAACTTTAGAGAGGATTAGGCTCTCTTTCTTTTTTTTTTTTTTTTTAAGAGACAAAGTGAACCAATACTTTTGTTTAGTAATATTGCTGCTTTACAAGAATACTGTGTAGACAGTCAATACTTGAGTCTACAGGTGGGAACTAAGTGTCACCAGAACTTTGCAGGTTCTTGCTGCCAGCCACCTGGGCAACAGCAGATTGAGTAAAATGATTGTCTGTACTGCACAGGATTGCCTGAACAACAGTGTAACATCACTCAAATCAGGGAGTGCAACAAACTGTTTCTATCTGTCTAGCAGATCTGTCAGAAAAATATTGCTGTTATTTTCAGGACTTCCAAACATGCAGTAGAAAGGAGCATCATTATGGACTCATATGGAAGCCCCCGAGACAAGAGACTTAACTTGCATGGCCATATCTTTTCCAAGGCTATCTACAATAGCAATGAGATGGCTGAGCTGCAGAGATATACGTGGACTAGGGAAAAAAAAATAAAGCCAAAACCTAACTAAAGTACTAGCATAGAGTTTTACAGGAGTGTGGAATTGCTAGGAAAGGTGTCCATGTTTACACAGCAAATTTAAGTACAGTTCAAGGAGCATGTACTATATTGAATCCAGTAGGGGTGTGGGAAAAAAGTTTACCCTGCCTTTATGAATTATTGATTTTAACTGGGACAGAAAGTGACCCAGCGGAGAAGGGGAAGGAGAAGTGTATGCTTCACTGGGTGAGAAGGGAATAAGGACAACAGTTTGCAAACAGTGATATTGCTTCCTGGCCTCCCCCTCACACTGGTATTTTCTCCTCTCCCAGCATATTTTTCAGACCTTTGATGTATATTCTTCAGCTTGAGAAAATATTAACAATCCTTGTCCTTAATTTTAAGAAAGTAAGAGTTGGGAAAGTGTGACTGAGAAAGATGTTATGTTAGTGAGTCTCGTTATGATTTGACCAAAGTTTAGCCACATTCGAGAACTTTGGACTGAAAATATAACCTGCTAGGGAAAAACTAAAAATTAAAGCATGCTCCTCTCTCCTTCAGAAGGGAAAAATGCAATGAGGAAATAACTCTCCAGTATTATCTAAACTGGGGTGTAGAAGAGCCAGAAATCTATTTCAGAAAGGATACAGAGACAACTTTAGAAGGACTGGAAAGAACAAGTCAGAAAATATAGGAAAACTATGTCTAGGCAAACTTACAGTTAACTAAAGCAACTAATGTTTGGACCTGTGAAGAAAAGCAGCTCTCGTTGAACTCACACTGACACCAGGAAAGACACTGTGAGCCTCTGTTATGACGCAGGAAGTCCTGCAGAGCACAGATACATCCTTGCTCATAGATGGCTCCAAAATCATGGGAAAAGTGTCACAAACACTAGGAAATGGACTGACATGCTTTGGTGGAAATTGTACTGTTCTGAAATGAGTGGAGTTCCTAATCTGGTGGTACATTTACTTATGAAGAAAGCAAAATAACTACCTTAGGTGAACAGGGAATACCTGACAGTAAGAGGTAGGATGTTCACTTACAAGTAGTATGACACTGTAGCATAAAAGATCTCTTGAAGCTCTATTTGCAATTAAAAATCTCTTAGAATAGGTCCGTGTCTTCCAGCTGACTCCACATATAATACAAGTGGAACAGCTTTAGCTTCCCAAGAGGAATTGACAGTCTGACATCATCACAATTTAGCATGTGTCTACTGCCAACATCTCAGGCAACGCCAGACACAGTTACCTCAGTAGGCTGGCAAAGAACAACCAGGAGAGCAGCTTTCTGGGTTTGGGGAAGTCTAGCAATAGTGGGGTACAGTAGAACTAAAACTAGGAAGAGCAAACAAAATTCTTTTAAGTAAAGATCGTCTTTCTCTGTGCATGTTACATTAGACTTTCTGTGGTGGTAAGTCCTCTTTGCCACGGAAGTAACTTGACTCTTTCTCAGTCACAGCAGAAACATTGCTCCCATCTGCACAGGGTGCTCTATACCCAGATATGAGGCTTGGACAGTTTGTACCCTTGTGAGATCTGCTGCATTTTATACAAATTAAGCATTGTCCTTGGTACTCTGGAAGAGGATGGACCTCTTCCCTATCTTGTTTCATTTGTAGAGAAAGCACTAAGCGTGTGATTGTCACCTCTAGGAAGAACAAACAGTTTAAGAGATGAGCTTCTGCAAAACGTAGCAAAGCCTGAAGAAAACTAAATCTGTAAGCACTCATGCAAGCTCACCATAAAAAAAAAAAAAAACCCAAAAAACCAAAACCCTCCACACCAAAACCCAAGAACACAAAAAAGTCAAACTCCAGCAATAAAAATACAATAGTCATCTTTGGCTTGATAACCCAACAGCTCCCTCTGCAGGGTGACACCTTATTTGGATAAAAAATGGTCTTGCTGTGTAATTCATGCACACATCAAGCTCTTTCAAATGGAAGTTGACATATTCTTAGGACCAATGAATCCCTTATGTTCAGATATAACCGTGTATTACGTGAAAAATAAATGTATAGATATACTAGAGTTAAACCACATGCCAATGCTGTCTCATTTTACATCATTCTCTTAAAAATTTGTGTGGATATCATTTCAGTCCCTTTCCCCACTGCCAAGTTGATGCTACCTTCACAAACCTCCTTGCAATAAGGTAGATCTCAAGTATGTTGTACTTCCCTCTTTACTCACCAGAATCCACACATTTGAGCCTTTCTGCTGGAAAAGAACACAACCTTGATGAAAGAATAACTGGTTGAAAAATAGGAACATGGACGGGCCTTCACTCAGAAAAAGCAATGCTTTGTTAATCTAAAAATTAAATTTCAAAGAAGAATAAATGCCTAGATAAAGAAAGAAAGACATAGTTACCAAATTTTCCTATATTTAACACTTTAGACATAATTTCTGTTGTTGTTCGTTATCTTTCCAAAAAAGATATGATCATTTATGTACTTCTTTGTAATGTTTCAAGGACCAGTTATCAGGAGATGATGTTCAAAAGGTAAGGTTTGGGACATACTGTTCCTGGGAAACATTCTGTCCGCTTCAGGCAGCAACATGTCCATTTCTAATCACTGATTTTTCATTTCACCTTAGAAATTGGCAGCATATGATCTCCCAAATTTCCTTTAAAAGCTGAGTGTCTTTTACAACAATACTCTGATCTAGATGTATAAAATGTAGTTAGAGAAAACTCAAAGTAAATATGATTATTAATCTATCACACATTATTGCAGCAATAGGTACCAATAAGCTATTTCAATACCGTTATCGAAGCAAATGCTCCCCACTGTCAGTACATTTCATAGCAATTCTCTGGAAACCAGACACGCTATTAACTTTAATAGAAGTAGCTTCAGGGCAGAAGAGAGACAGCTATATCTAAGCTTTTACTTAAAATTTTAAATACATCTAATATTCATGAGTTGGACTATTTTGTGTAGCCATAAATAGCTGTGTTACTTGAACTATTTATTTACTTAGCATCTCCAGATGCTGTTATATACTTTCAAACATCCTAAGTGTGTACTAGTCATATGGCTACCATCATGTCCTCACCCTAGAAGAAACATCAGGCATTGTTCTACTATTTTTGAAAAGACTGCCTTCCTACACTGTTTTTTTTTCCTCTTCTGTTCTACTACCCCCTCATTTAGAAGCTTTCAAGTAACTGAAAAACTGAAAGCCATACATAGTTCTGTAATTTGTAAAATTTCATTGTTTTCTAACGTGTTCAAAGAAAAACACTTATTTTACAGCTATCTCTACAGAGCCACAAGTCATTAACAGAAGCCACGATGAATAGAAGCCATCATGTGAAATGAAGGTGCAGACTGGTATTATGTATGTATCTACACAGATCTTTTCAGCTCAGTGCTGAAAGAGGGTTCAGAAGTGGACAAAAAATCTTCTGCATTTTACCTTTAGGAGGATAATTAGAATTCATGTCCAACAGCCCATCACGCATACTTAAGACTCAACTGGCAGACATGTTACTGAAAGGGTGCCAAAAAAAAATAGGTATGTGGCGTAAGAAAAGAATATATTGCCCAGTTGTGTAAGTGCCTCTTTCTGTAGGCTTCAGCATGCCTTAGAAAAAAAGTAATTGCAGATGGAATTTGCACAGGCGCTGTTGAAGATACCAGCCATGGCCCATCCCTTGTACTTAGTACACACCTCACACCAGCAGAGCAAACCAAATGAAAGGCAGAGTGTATTGACAGTGTATTGATGCAAGTCAGTTAGATAAACCATGAAGATAATGGGATATGTGAAGATGAAAAGTATTTTCTCATTTATGGTCTCAGATCCAGAAAAAGAAACATCACAGAAACAAAATCCCATTTTAGCTACACCTGGATGCTTACTAATGTAATAGAAATTCAGTTAATATAAATAAAGAAGAGGGTGGTAGCAAGCCTATTAAATAAGGTTTAATAATTCTACACTATATTCTGGCCTCAGTCTCCATCGTCTGTCTACATAGACTGGTGAAAACTAGCATGGCTAACCAGTATGCTTACATATTTATTCTCCCTCAAAGCAGACCTCAGGCTGCTTCGAGAAGTAACAGATGGAATTTTACCTTCACTTGGAAAAAGCTTCAGCAAGGCAAAAAACGGATTTAGAAGCACTTTAATATGCTGCTCAAGCATCATGCTTACACAATCTATATAACCAGCCTTCTATCTGGCTGCATTCTCCAGAACGTGCAAAGACATAAGCTCCTCAAATTATTGCTGTGACAGCCCAGATTTCCTATTATTTACAGATATCTATTTCCCATAATTTTTAAAAGACAGAAGTACATGCAATATAAACAAAACATAATAAATGTGAAACAGTGAATCTTCCCATATGCAAGGGAAATGTGTAATGAAAACAGGTTTTTCAGGAGGCCAGGCTCTTCCATCAGCAGGTGCCGGACTGAGCAAGCCACAAGAGGGAGCGCAAACACTGTTGAAAATGCAACGAAACGAGAGGCGGAAGAGCCAGGTCCAGGCAGTGTTTGATGCCAAGTCTGTTGCTAATAACCTGCATTCTAATTTGTACTGAAAATCAATTTAATTTCCTATTCAGCTTTAATACATTACAAGTAATTCTTCAATACTAATCTAGTAAGGGAAGAGAGAGGGAGAAAGGCATTCATAACGTTCAGCTTGAAGTGGATAAATGAAATGCAGAGCCAGGTCAGAGCAGTGGGCAAAGCGGCCTTGGATGTTAGACAAGTGGAACTAAAAGGCTGCAGCGCCTGCCTGTGGCAGAAGCAAGGGAGCTCAGCTGTGCACTTTTGCCTCCCACTTTTCAGCCTGCTATTGCTGACACCCAGGGAGGGACTGGGGCACATACAAGTGCCAGTCCAGCTCAAAAGGGGCACCTACTGCCAACCTTTAATAGTAGCAGGAACAGGCATCCCCACCCTCTGGGATTGTTCCAGCTTCACCCCCTCCTCCTCTTTTCCTTTACAAGAGTCAAAAATTAAGGCTTCTTAACTGTGGTGAAATGGATTGACAAAAGAAATACCTAACAACAGGTATTTTCAAACAGAGATGTTTATATATGGGTCAAATATAAGTTTGTGAAATCTTCCACCATCATCATCATCAGATTTTTCTCATTCTTACCTCTGAATATTATACAGTCAATTCTGTTCTTAAGCTGAAGGTTGTTTATATAAACCAAGGATAAATGTATTCTTAAAGGCTGTTCTTTCTGGATGGTTTGGCACAATATAGTGCTTGAATATCCATTTCACTTAGCTGTTGCAGTATTCTAGCAGGCAACCACAGCAGGATACCACTGTTATGCAAAGGACAGCAGCACAAAGGATAATGCTTGTGAATGCTGATCTACTGACTGATGTAATCATTGTGATAAAAGACGATGTCTTAGTAGTATAAGACCTGACTCTTCTGCATGAAGTCAGATACATTTAGCATAAATCTAGCTTATTCTGGGAGATGAAAGAGGAAAAAGGTCACAAGGCTGTAAAGCAGATCTGCACCACACATCCTGCAGTTTCTTGCTTCCATAGGATCCAGGGCAGCAGCAGAAGCCCCTGCACTAGCAGATCAGTGGACACAGCCTCAGGATTCATGACTGCCTCAAAACACTGAGAGAAGATCCTTTCCACAGCATGAAGGAGATACGGAAATGCCTCCCAACAAAGTCCTGACACATCAGCTGCTGGGAAGCAATTTAACTGAGGCTCCTGCATCTGCAGGTTACAAATGGCATTCTAACTAAACCATCGTATGTGTTTTTCCAGTAATGCATGAAATCAATGAAACATCGTTAAGAGAAATGAATTGGCTCTCAGGCTATTGTGGTACTCAGGACACCTGCCACTTCCCTCTGTAGGACAGCATCATGAAAGTTCTTAACAACTAGTTTATTTTAAATCTCCATAAATAATGTACCCTTCTCATTTCTTCTTACCCTTTTGCCCTTCACACCTTCTCCTTTTCCTCTTTTTTAGTCTGCATTTCTGTTACTTTAGGAACAGCTAATGGTCCAAATGTTAATGCTAAGTATCCTCCTGTTACATTCCCTGTAATGGGAGAGAAAGGTCCTGCATGAGTCACTGCATCTCCACTGTAATAAACTAGCTAGTTGTGACATATCCAGTATAGACCAAAGACAGACTTAAAATTTTTTGAAAATGTGTTGGGTTTGCGTGGCAGGGTTTTGGTAGCGGGGGGGCTACAGGGGTGGCTTCTGTGAGAAGCTGCTAGAAGCTCCCCCTGTGTCTGACAGAGCCAATGCCAGCCGGCTCCAAGACGGGCCCGCCGCTGGCCAAGGCCAAGCCAATCAGTGCCTCTGTGATAACATATTTAAGGAGAAGAAAAACAGTTAGAGAGAGAGAGCCTTTGCAGTCGGAGAGAGGAGTGAGAAGATGTAAGAAACTCTGCAGACACCAAGGTCAGTGCAGATGGAGGGGGAGGAGGAGCTCCAGGTGCCGGAGCAGAGATCCCCCTGCAGCCCGTGGTGAAGGCCATGGTGAAGCAGGCTGTCCCCCTGCAGCCCATGGAGGAAGGATGAGGGGGTGTAGCGATTCCACCTGCAGCCCGTGGAGGACCCCACGCTGGAGCAGGTGGAGGTACATGAAGGAGGCTGTGGCCTGTGGGAAGCCCACGCTGGAGCAAGTTCCAGGCCGGACCGGTGGACCCGTGAAGAGGGGAGCCCACGCCAGGGCAGGTTTGCTGGCAGGACTTGTGACCCCGTGGGGGACCCCACGCTGGAGCAGTTTGCTCCTGAAGGTCTGCACCCCGTGAGAGGGACTCCATGCTGGAGCAGGGGAACGATGAGAGGAGTCCTCCCCCTGAGGATGAAGAAGCGGCAGAAACACCGTGAGATGAACTGACCGTAACCCCCATTCCCCGTCCCCCTGTGCCGCTGAGGGGGGGAAGGTTGAAGCCGGGAGTGAAGCTGAGCCCGGGAAGATGGGAGGGGTGGGGGGAGGTGTTTTAAGAGTTGATTTTATTTTCTCATTCCTCTACTCTGTTTTGCCTAGTAATAAATCAGATGAATTCCCTCTCTAAGTTTGGTCTGTTTTGCTCATGACGATAATTAGTGAGTGATCTCTCCCTGTCCTTATCTCGACCCACAAGCATTTCATTATGCCTTTTCTCCCCTGTTTAGTGAATGAGGGGAGTGAGAGAGCGGCCCTGGTGGGCACCTGGCCCCCAGCCAGGGTCAACCCACCACAGAAAAATATAACAAATCTGTAAATAACCTGGCGATACTCAAAGGCTGACCGTTACAATACTTACATTCTGTAGCAGGCTGCGAATTTTGCATCAGTGCTGTAGTTACCCACAGAAAATAGCTGAGCTTAAAAGACGAGCAAATAGGACTGCAGCATGCTAACTTTACATGGTCACACTCAAAGCCAGTGGCACTTTACAGGCTAGAAGAACAAGTTACTTCAGTTCACAAAATTTATCATTTTAAGTCATCAATTTTCAAAAACTAGCCAAGATAACAAATTTACAGTAATTTTTAATGTTTTGTTTTCATATATTGTTACATAATTGTTAGTGTTCTATGTATTGTAGTAGTAAAATATGTCACACATCAATTATTAAAAAATCATATACTGTCAATTACTCAAATTTTACCTCCATAAATCTGAACAGTGGATAGTTTCTCTTTACAGACCCTATACTTGTTCTTTACAAAAAGATCAACTGGAATCCTGAAGTGCTACTGTTTTTTCAGTGCCTAATGATACTCTTCAAGCTGTATCCAGTAAGTGACAATACCGAACCATCTCCCTCTCAGTGGAGGAGGGCAGGAAATATTTCACTGAGAACACATTGTTACCAATAAGGTACATTCAATCACTCACTGAAGGCTCAACATACAGAAAATACTAAAATATCAAATATTTTGTCAAAAGGATGAAATCATTACATAGAATGCCAATGTACATCTTTTGTAAATATAAATTAAATATAAATGTGCATAGATGTAGTGATCATTGGCTGAAAACACAGTTCTTGACATTTCAATGAAAGTGCTTTAGTAAGGGCAGATCTTTGACATGGTAAGACAATGCATATATGCATTTGTAGCAAAACAAAAATAACAAGTGTGAAAGAAACAAAGACAGGGGTTTATAATCTGTTTTCTCTTAGATGATATGATTTAATCTAGAAACCGGAGTGGACTCTGGATGCACTTTTAAACATGACACAGAACCAGATTACCAGTGCTAAAGCTCTAGAGGAATACACATATAAGGAATTTGCCTCTTCAAAAGCACAGGCACAAGCACAAAGTCAGTCACTTCTTCTCAGTTAAGGGCACACTCCCTACCTCCAGGAACCAGCTGAAAGATTTCTCATTTAGACCCTGATTTCTTCTATTTAATTTCTACGTTTTATTCTTGACCGCAGGAGCAATGGCTACTGGTGCCAACAGTTATGCAGAATCTTCCTTTTATACTTCTCAGAAGATACATCCCCCAGAGGAAGCAAATAGTTTCTTAATTGCTTTTCTTACAGCTTTCACAGAAATGGAAAAGCTGCATGTTGCAGATCCACACTGCCCATTTAGCAGACTGAGGCAGAGAAATTACACTAGTGTGATGAATGTGGTAGAGCATCAGCTGCCATAATTCAAAATCAGTTCTCTAACTTCTTCATCCAATGCTGACACGCAGCCGTGTCTGGGGCAGAATACTGTCACCTTTTTGTACCAGCAACACTTACAAAGGTGAGGGGAAAGAAGAAACAACCCATCTGTTCTGTTTACTGAGCTCCAAGTGGGAGAATCATTACTCATGCTGCAACTTTGGCAAAAGTTACACTGCTCTTCTCTAACTGTTGCTTTCACCAAAGTGCCAGAACAGGTTGAAGATTAATAAAGGATGATGTTCCTGGTCCACATACAGAATAAACAGATGCAAGATAAAGATGCATAAAGCATGTATTGCAACAAAAAAATTCTGATTCTCCCTTTTCACTGACCTTTTTTCATCGGCGCTTTGATTTGCACGATTTTCTTCACTATGTAGCTCAGGAGTTGCGCTAGCTAGCACGGAGAGAACAGCTTTCTGAGTACACAGGGACGGCTTTCTGGTGGTGTCCGGTTTAACCATATAGCCCCAGTCATTTTCAACACTGCTCTTCCCACTCCCCACCCTGCAAAGCGCCAATTCAGACCAACTAAACTGTAGCCAACTTCAGACATTCCTCCCTCTTCCCTGGTAACTGTGTGTGCAGGGAGTGCTAGCAGTTCAGGGATCACAAGATGACTCGAGCTGGTAGGAACTCAGGAAGTCTCTAGCCTGATTTGTTCCACTGCTTGGCTGCCCTCAGGGTAAAAAAACTTTTTCTTTTATCCCATCCAAATCTCTCATTTCAGTTCATGCTCATTGTTTCTGATCTTTCCAATACACATCACCCTGAAGGGTCTGGCTCTATCTTCTTGAAAACTTCCCCATCTCTATTGGAAGGCCACTATTACGTTCCCCTGAAGATGTCTCATCTCCAGGATCGTCAAGTGCAGCTCCTCCAACCTCTCCTCACAGGCCAAGTACTCTAACTTCTGACAGTCTTGGGGGACACCACTGAACTCACCCCAGTTTACAGATGTCTTTCTTGTATTGGGGTCCCAAAACTGGATGCAGTATCTAGATGTGGTCTAATGAGGGCTGAGTTGAGGGCATAATCACTTCACACTACTGGCTCTGATCTTGTCAGTACAGCCTGGGATGCCGGTGCCCTTCCTTGCTGCCAGGGCACACTGCAGGTTCATGCCTGCTTCATTGAGCAACAGGACCCCACGTTCTTTTCCACAGAGCTGCGTCCCAGGCAGCCAGGGTCCAGCGTTCAGTGCTGCAGTATCATTCTTCCTTCCTTCCCAAGTGCAGGACTTTGCACTTGCCCTTGCTGAACTTTGTAACATTCCCGTAGTGCATTCCTCCAGCCTGACCAAGTTCTCCTGAATGGCAATCCTACAATATGCTTTGCGAAAATTCAGAGTAAAGATAGCCATCAGCACAGATGTAGATATTTCAGTACTGTGACCAAAACTGAACTGCCTGCAGAGCTTCAGATGCAGAATCCCTTCAGTATTTCACAGCTTAAGAATGTGGTTTCCTTTGGCAGCCCACAGACTCCACCACTGAAACTAGTCTCCAACCTAAACAGTCTACTGGCTTAAGTCCATCTCATTCTTCTGTCTTTTTAGCTCATGCCTATAGTGGCTTTACTTGGATGACATTTACTGTTGTCCCATTGTGTTTACTGTTGTCATCTACTTGCTGAGTGTCATCACTGGTGATAATAAAAATTATAGAGGAAGAACTGAAAGTCACTTTCTTCTTTGGCCTGTCCCCTGTTTTCTGAGACATAACTATTGGTCGTATCTGTTTGTCGTTCCCTGTTGCTGGTGTCTCTTTCACAGTTCTCTGGAATCTCATCAGGCGAAAACACAGGAGTTGCAAAAGGCATTGTCGAAACTGCAAGAGAGAATAAATAGAATGAAGTTACAACTTCCTAAGCGTTCCATGTCATGTACGATCCAGTGAAAACAGTAGTATAGAAAATGACTCAAAATAACAGATTTCTGCATATCTCCACCTCGTTCCAAGTTAGTTTCGGTACTGTAACAAAGATGGTGGCTTTTTAGTGGGTACTTTTTTCCCTGCACCAATGAGCTGTATTAGGATCACCTAGCCAGTAGAGGGCACCGAAATGCAATTTTGTATTTTACCAGCAGCAAGATCTGCAATCCACAATCTGCAAAGAACAAGAGGACTAGGCTTCAAAGTGTGCTATAGGTATTGTTCCCATCTTTGAGTATTCAAAAATCACACAATTGATCTAGCAAGGGAAGAATATTCTCAGAAATACGCATGTTCCTAAAACATTTAGTCTTAAGCAGAACTGGAGTATGGACAATTGTTTCACTCCTTGGTATTTCAACATTATTGAAACATCTTACTGACATATTTGCTTAGCAAAACCCAGTCTAAAAGCCTAAACAGGCTGTCACTTATGGGTTTTTTGTGAGCATACTTATTCGAAAAACTATGCCGAGTTGTTCAATCCTTGTGTTGCCATAATGGAAGAGTCAGAGGCAAGTTCTTTTCTTCCTAAAAAAACAGACACCAGATATTCTGAACTTTGTCTGATGGAGTTCTGTTGTGGTAAGGGAGTGATTCAGATGAGGTTTTCTAGTTATCTATTTCATGGGTAAATTGTCAGAACTAGACACTTAAATTTTGACACTCCTTCCCCTCCCTTTCATGTGAGTGCTCATGTGCAAATTCAGAAATTTAAAATCCAATTTCTGATAGGGTAGTATTTTAAGCATCACCAGGGATTTTAATTCTACTAGATCTTTACCATTTATCCTAACTGTTCAAATTAAAAAAAAATAAAAATAAAAAATCTAGGCTTTACAGATTTAAGTAAATCAGATCTAACCTCCACACCCGTGGCACAGGCTACTAATTATTCAAATAAGAAAGTCTTTAATGTACCTACCTTTCTACTCATGAAGATATAGATGACTGGATTATAAGCAGTGCTTGACTTGGCAAAGAAAGATGGGACGATAGCTACTGTTGGAGTTACAAGGTTGCTATAGCCATATGTTACCAGGAGGGAGACCACTGCATAGGGCATCCAACAAATAAGGAATGTGGAGATCATTAAGAAACACATTTTAGCCACCTTCTTTTCATATTTTAGAAGTTTGATGACTTGAACAGTCTGGAAATCTTCCACACAGCGAAGCTGCAGAAGAAAGAGATAAAATGGTAAAGTAAAATAGCTCTATGTTTTACTTGAAACTGAATAGTTCTATATTTATTTATAAATAAGTAATTTGCCAATTTAGTTTTACGCCCAGACACTATACACCTTATCTTGTGAACCATAATTTTTCTGGAAGTTTACATCATGCTTCACAGACTTTTACTGCTTCTATTAAATGTAAAAATATTACCTAAGGAGAAATAGAATAGCAAATGTACTGGAAAGCAGCAAATCCAGTGATGTAACAAAACATGCAGCACTTATCATTATAAGTATTTTAGAAAACCAACATGACCTCATCCATTGGCATAAGCAAGTTCAGTTCACATTTAGTGGTCCTTCGTCTAACTAGTTTGACAATCCTGTAGATTTGTCTCATCAGCATTCTTTAGAGAGAAGAAAATTTCATGAGTAGATTTCCCTCCACTGCTCTGCCACTTAGTTTGTTACCCTGAAATGATGAAATCTCTATTTAAAGCAGAATACTAGGCAACAGGTTCCCAGTGTCATCTGAGCAAGTCATAAAATGAGGAAAAGACAGGACATGTATGTGAGTGTTCTTCGTAACAGTTATCAGTTGTGCCAATACTGTTAACCACAAACTTGAATGGGCCCAGACTAATTACCCACAGAATATGAAACATGAACACTTTCTGACATGAAAGATCTGAATTAAAATGCGTTGCCTTAACATGGAAAATGGGTTTAACAGGGCTTAATCTGCACTTGGAAGAGTTGTACAGTTATCTTCTTAAGACTTGCAAAGAGAAGAGAGGGAGTTCCTTAGTCAGGAGAACTGCAAACAGTCTTCTTTTCCCCCTGTTTCAAGGGAGAATCTGATGTGGACTTGTGAACATGAGCAATTCCTTAACCTGCCTCCCAGTAAAACTACACAACAAATAGATCTTGGTAGCTCTAGGCTGATTCTCCTCCAACCTTACATCCTTTCTAGTGGTCCCTGACCTGGATGAACATTAAACATTCAAAAGTTTGAATAGGAAGCAAGACTGCAAATTTAGGCTCTGATCCAAGTTTAATATACGACATCAGCAACTTTCACTGAAAATATTACATTAAGAGAAGTCTTTTATTTGAATGAACTTACCATTCTTACTGCATATAGAATATGGCCATAGCAATAGGCCATGATCCCAACAGGTGCTACTAGACAGCTAAGGAAAAAAAGGAGCACAAAGGAGGTATCATTGGGGTCTTTCGACTTCCAGTCCACTGAGCAACCTAATCCATGAATTTCCAGTGTGTATCTGTTCCAGCCCAGAAGAGGTGCTCCAGTCCAGGCTAATGAATAGAGCCAGATGTATGTGATAGCCCGCCAAGACCAAGAGAAGTCAATCACTTTTGCATGGACTACTCGAATGTAGCGTTCATAGGCAAGAACAGTGAGAGTCATAATTGAAACAATTCCTGTAAGAAAAGGAAAAGAAAATCAATTAAATTATTCACAAACATTGCAAATTGAACTGCAGCTCTCTCAATAACCTGCCAGCAAAGGAAACAATTAACTCAAAATTAGCTAGCTCATATTATGAATCTAATACCAATAAGCTTTTTGGGTGACACCCCACTACTCACTAACTAGTAACTCAAAAAGTATCACTAACTTCAGAACTACTCAGGGTAAGGTACTGGAATCTGACCCATGGTGTAGGATGGCCAAGTAGGACAGGAGAGAAAAAAAAATGAAGCTAATACTTTTTCCTAAACATTACTTCATTAAGTGAGAGATCATGCTGCAAGGGGTTTTTTTTGTTGGCAATTGTGCAGTTTTTTGTTTGGTTTGGTGGTGGTGTTTTGTTGGGGTTTTTTTGGGGGGTGGGGGGTACTAGGTTTGAGGGTTTTGTTTTTCATTTTTGGGGGGTTTTTAAAGAAAAAACTCCTATATAAAAATTATATAATTAGCAATAACAAAGTGTGTTAGAAACCTGGGGAATTCAGAGTTGAGACTGAAGTCAAAGAAAGCCTTCAACAACTGACACCATAGAAATACACCTTTAATGTGAACAAAATGACTAGAGGAATTCCAACTTCTTTCAAGATTTCCTGTAAGTCTTTGCATTCCAAAGAACAACCAGGAAAGCAAAGTGTTACACTGCTGAAGGAGTGTCACCTAGAAGACATTGGGTTATATTGAGTGGCCCCTCCTATCTTGTTGCTAGCATAAAAATATCATAGTCTTCCTTTCAATTATTTGTGTACTTTTTTTCTTTTCTGTCGACCTCAACTCCACTACACACTTAATAAGGTGTTTTGACAGAAATCAGATTATTTTCCACTCTCAGCATTATTCTATCCAGACACTTGTATAACTTAGTAAAGTCAAGGCAATTCTGTCTTGATTTGAATATAAGGATTTCCATTTCAATGGTCTGTGAAATTTAATGAGCAAGAATCAATCTGCTCATCATGCATCTGTCAGTCACCTGAAATCTGTTACAATTCAGTCATCAAGCTCATATACGCAGCCTCTTAAACAACACAAAAGGGCATATTTCACAGCACTCTGTGAAGTTATACAAATATCTGTGTCTAAATGCATGAATATTTTATCTAATAAGAAGCACAGGTATTTTGTCACGCATATACACAGCATTTCATATCTGGCATACCATGCACTTATACAGCTGTGAGAAGGTTAAACATACAGATTTCACTACCAAAGAGAGAATAACCATTATATCCTCTGAAGGTTTCTGCTGGATATCACAGATACCTGATCTCACTTTGAAAAAAGGATAAGCATTTCAGGAAGACAAATTAACAACAGCATGCTCAAACACCAGCAACATGGATTTTAGGAAAACAGCTAAGAATAACAGAATCTAAACACATAGCCTCTGTGTCAAGGCATTCATCCGCAAAGTATGTCACAGAAGAATATGCTTTAAGATCTCTGTAAGAAAGTTACTTTATCCTGCCACTATCAGAGGACCCCTTTTTACAGGTGATGACTTTAGAAAGCTTTCTTGATTAACAGGAAGGATTTCCTACTCTAAAGGAAAACTTGCCACAATTTTGTCATGGTTCTGAAATGAAACAATGAACTTTTTTTTTTAATGTACATTTTTTGCCAGTGTTATCTTTAAACCTTCATCACAAAGAAGTAGATATTGCTGGACATGCAGAAAGCAAGGCAGACTACTTTCACAGTTACTTTGTATAGTTCCGTGAGTTTTCTTCTTGTGTAAGTCATTCCTATAGGAATTTTGTTTCTATGGCTTGAAAGATAGATTGAAGCATGTGGATCTAAGCAAGATCTTCACCTCCCATTTCTCTGTGCCCAAAGACTAAGAATTACAAAATTTTACCTGGCAGTTATTAAAATCATCCACAGACATGTTTATAGAAGAAATTCACATCACTCAGTCACCTAGTGCACTAAGGCTTTGTGTAAATAGAAAGAACAGCTTGTTAGGATGAGTTAAAATTCCTGAATTAACCCCTTGCTCTTTACCACCTTCCTGCTCTCTCAGTAGAAGCTCAGGGAAACCAGGTGCATAAATAAAGGTACCTACAATGGTATTCAATGACTAATGTCCCTGTGTGCTCTTAATATTTCCCATCAGTTTTTATACATGAGTACTGAATTCTGGCCATGACAAAGTAATCAGAAGCACACATGCTTGGTTGAAAGTACAGGTGTTCAGAAGCAATAATTTACTGAGACCTTGACATTTTCAAGGAAGTCATTGGAAGCTCAGTGTCTCTAAAACTTTGTGCTTATACATAGAACTTTGAATAGTTTTATCTCAAGCCCCTTTCAGTATGAAATCAGTGCTCTTTAAATGGATACTTGAGTTTTCTACCCAAACCATAAAAGGGAGATTGGTTAGCCTGTTGGTCAGTATGTACTGAAATGTAAATCCCTGTTCTATTGGTATTCAGAAAGTGTCTGGTAGCTTCTAGGCATGAGGCAAGAAATGCAGGTCACATCATGTTACAGTAAATTCCTCTCTGATGCAGGATCTCTACTGTAACAAGGGCATAGCTGTGAGAGCAGAGGTTGAAGTAGTTAACCATAAAAACAGAAATCTGAAACAAAATGTCCTTGCAGAATGAGACCAAATGTAGGGAATTTTGTCTAAAAAAAGTCCCCCTGTGTGCCATGGAGCCAAGGCTGCTTGTGTGTTTGTGGCAGATGACATGTAGAAATACCTGTAAGAACCGGAATATTGAGATCTGCTCTAAGGACATGAGTTTTAAAGTGTGTATTATAAACATAAAGGCCGTAACTAGGGGGAAAAAACACATTAATTCTGGTGGAGGGTGCTGTAGATAATGCCATTTAAGAGTAATTTGGGTTTTGTTGTTGTTGTAATTTCTACAGTGGACTACATGACAGAGGAATTCATAAGAAAACAAAATTCCAATGCATTCAACAGGTGAAAGCTACCTTGTAAGTGTGCATCACATCTAAGTAAACATGTTTTTAAAAGGGCAGATAAGCACCTTTTAACTCTCAGATGAAGGATTTCCAATAAACTACTTTTACTGAATGAGTTGAATGGAACTACAGACAGCATCTCTCAGCATTCAGACATTGCCGAGTGGAACAGAAACAGCCAGAAGAACAACTTCTGGATAGCATCATCAATATTTCAGGAGTAATTTAATTCACAGGAATCTCTTTAAGATTGCGCTGGTATTTTGGCTCTCCCCTCCTTTACTGTTAAAAAAAAAATGTACAAAAAAAAGTGTATGAATACTACTATACTCTCAAAGAATACAAGTAACTTTGTTAGAGCTGTAAATCTGATTGTCCATCTTTTTAATATAGAAATTCCATAAAGTAACTCTCATGACTTAAACTGAGTCATTACTCCATAAGAATCTAGTATATCTTTTTTAGAACAGTTTCCATGTACTTGATATTAATATCTTTATTAATGTATTGTAAAATTTGATGCCTTTTTTCAAAGAGAAATAAGTTTTGCAAAAATCTGTACATGATAAAACTTATTTTTACTTTAATGCATGAAGTCTGTGTAATTTGAAGGTTAAGCCTGTGATTTCAAGGTTTCAAACGTTCTTACCACAAATTGTTTAAGCCCTCAAATACAAGCAGCTGTACAACTCTCAGTTATACCACAAAGTGGGGAGCTCTTGCTTTTGATAGAAATAATGACTGCAATTCTTGGCATCAGTTTCCCAGCTTCTTAAAGTTTCAACTATTTCTTTTATTCTTAACGCTAAAGTATGAAAAAGTTCTCAATAGGTAGAACCTTCAAAACTGTCCAAATTACTTAGGAGCTTCTGTTCCACTAAAGGTCAGTGGAGCATAAGGTCCAGTTTTGCACTGGGCGGTGTGTGTGGGTGTGGGTGTGAAGACGTCTTTGTTTCTTAACAGGACTTCAGTACAGGCAAGGGCAAGACTAGAACAGAAAACAATTTTCCCCTCATTATGCATCTTTTCCATTCCGCATCAAAATGCAACCAAAGTCCATTTGAGATTTCTAACAAAAACTTTGAGAAAGGAGCAGTACAGATTAGCTCGTATAACTAGAATAGCCTCGTGGATAGATCATTGAGGTATGAACTGACTTTCATATCTGTGAATGATCTCCAGCAACGATTGGAAACCTGTGTAATTTGAGTTTCCCAACAACTGGGAATTTCAGCTATTCTGTGTGAGGACTTTATGGCAAGAAATTCCATTATGAAGCTGTAAAGCCATGAAAACAGAAAATGCCCAGGGGGCTCATACAACCCTAAGTGGCGAGAGCTGGAATATGCCTGCCACCTCCACACTTGATGATATGAACTATTAACACTCACAGTAGCAAAAATCTTGAAAAAGTCTGCTCAAACTCAACATGCCACAGTCAGCGTGCAACATACGTTTTGACAGTCTACCATTTTTACCATGTGCCAATAGTACTGTCAGGTTACAACCACATTTCTACAAAAGAAAAAATAAAATACTTAAATAGTTACTTATATCTTATTTGGGTAATTATCTGTACCTTCTCTGCACTGATCCCAAGGATGGAAAATTCCTTCGTAAATGAGGAAATTCTAATTAAATGAGAAGTGGGGAAGGGAGAATTTATACATTTTTGGTAGGTGAAATTAATTCAGTTGGAGATTAGCTCTGATGTCAAGGGATGGTTTCAAGCAGCAGTGGTGATATATTCAACATCCTAGAGAGTATTGCTGGAACTTTACAGCTCTTGGTTATGATTAACAAATGAAAGAGTTAAAATGATCTCAAAAGGAAATGTAAGTTAGTCACTTTTTTCCTTGTGGTAATCTAGGATTCTGTTAAATCCGCTCTATTAACCTATTAATGCCAATTACAAGATAGCAAAAAATTATGACGTCTAAAGATGTATCTACAACATAATTATTAATAATTAAACCTACATATTTAATATTAAATATTCATAATTAAACCTACATCTAAAGTCACAGCTTTCATGAAGTAAGCCAGAGCTTTTCACAAGATTTATCTAGATGCATAGTTAAAAAGGATTCAGTAAGAAGTTTTTCATTTTCAAATCATCCACAAATGGATTTAAGGGCTCATTTCTTAAAGGGCCTGCTTCTAATAAATTCCTGCCCCAGTAGACTTATTTGCAGAGGTCTAGAAGTCAGTTTTTAATCAGACTTTCCATCTTTAAAGAAAACAGTTTTTAAAAGAAAATAGGTTTTAATCAATACTAACTAGCAAATAAGCTTGTTACGTACATGCTTATCAGTTTGCCCTTGAAGCCAAAGCTGGTTTATCAAAATAATTTCTATAAAAACTAATCCTCCAGACTGATGTGTTTTGTTCTGCAAGATAACTAGCAGAAGTGTAAAACTGGTTTCAGATAGAGTTAGGGTTTTTTTCCCCAGTACGAATAAATTCTTATCATTGATTTCTCTATGTTTACTGTAGCTGTGATGTCAAGCTTCAAAATGATCCAAGAACTTTTAACACTAAAGAGCAGGTGTAATGTTCTTTAACTATTCACATGTTAAATAAAGCACAGAGCCTGGTAAGCATGTTCCTGGCGACACTGTGGTAACTATCCCTATGGTATTGATGGTATCATGCTATGAAATTAAGCAATTTGTGAGACTCCATATCCTGTGAGGTTGAAGCTCTCTGAGGCAGGGGAGGAGGGGGATGGTGGTGGTTGTGCTTTGTCCCCAGTGTGATCTCATGATGAATGGTTGCATACATCTGATATTTAGCTTTATGCTGGCTAAGTCAGCAGACTTCCCAGATTCTCTCTCATATGTGGCACTCTAGTGTGGATCATCTCTTTTCAATGCAAGGTCCTGGTTATTTCACATGTTAAGCAGATGGAATATCCTTCAGGTATGTAACAAGTCTGCCTTGATGCCACAATTCCCCCATTGCACTCAGCTGGCACTTTCTGCACAGCACCATACCCTTGTGGGGCAGCAGGAGCAGATTCCCAAATTTTTTAGCTGATACAGCAGGAAAAGAAAGAGACCCTATACATAGTGTTATCTAGAATAGACACACACGCATGCAAAAAATCTCACATAAGTAGAACATTTGTCACTTTTTCAAAGAGTCTCTAAAGTCTGTTTTCAAAGGCATCCCTGTCATATCTCCCCACTTACCCAAGCCTGGCTTGCCCTCTATATTCCTCCAGCTCTGCTATTTTTCATTTCTGCTGCCTATGAACACTTTCTTTCATATCACACATTTTAGTGGGAAAGGATAGGAATACATGGCAGTAGCAAGTACAGCTACTAATTTTCTTCTTTCTGTGCTCAGAAACTAAATTGGAAGGCAAGTCTATGACCACAAAGGATCTCAAGTCACAGCTATCACTAAAGAAGTGAGAATACAGGCCATTTGTCCAAGGATAATGAAACCTGAAGCATCTAATATATACACTGATTGAGATATCTCTGTCACTACTTCTATATGCCTCTTTCTAGTGCCAATTCTTTCAATAAATTGGTCTATTACAGACCCTATGAAGCAATCACGAATCTTTGGTTTCAAGCAATTTTAAGCTACAGAGGACTCCATCTACTCCCTCCCACCCCCACCAAACAAAATACATTGATTTTGGATTGCTTTTGGTTGTCTGGAAAGCAGCAGGATATAGTGTCCATTGTAACCACAGACCATAACGGTGTTGCTTGATTTAAGCCAAATTCTGGCAGAGATTTGCCAAGAGCACACAGATGCAAGGCTTCTTGTGCTGTCCCCACAGAAATGCAGTGCTTTGCCTAATGCCATACACTTTGGTGGCAGTCCTCACCTGGAAGAGTCTCACCTTTTTTAGCTCACTACGCATCCATATCATCCACGTTCTTGCACTGCTTCCAACTACCTCATACGTGATTTACACATGTGGATGGCTCCCTTCATTTTCCATGTAGCACAAAGGAAAGCACTGGATTTTGCTTCCTCCGCACCCCCCAAGCTTTTCTGGAAATGATTTAGATTTCATTCTGAGTGAGCTCCATATTTTAATATGATGAAATATGTGCTGATTTTAAAAAAAGTCTGTTACAGAAAGTCATTATGGTTATTGTTTGGATATTAGTCCCTGAAACCAGAACCTGTACTTTTCTTCAAGCAAGGGAGAGGTAGACATAAGAATTCATTACTTTGACTCTCTTCGCAAAAATATGCATTTCAAAACAATTTTTAATCTGAAACAAATTTTGTTATGCTTAAAGCTTCTTGAAATACTTGGGATTTATGTATTTTGATTCAAGACTAAGGCCCAACTCTGAGGGCTGATTTACTCTACTACTAAATCAACCTTCCCAACTCTTTCAGAAAGGCTTGACTACTCAGTGTTTACAAATAATGCTTGCCTGATCTATAGATTTTAATCTCAGAGAATACTCCTACTCCTTGTGTTTCGGAACTACAGATGCTAGTTTTAGCTCTGATTTAAATCTGGGCAATTATCCTAGCATGAATGGGGTCGTTCTCATTTAAACTGCGTACGTCAAATGTAGCATAAGTGTCTTTTGTTTAAGACAGTAGCATGCAGTTTCTATGTCGCAGGTCTTCTCCAGTAGCCAGCCACTCGGAATCAGCGAGGGATGACAAGCTATTTCTTGTTGTTTGGAGTGGTTTTTTTAAATACAATTCTCAGTTTTGCCTCTCTCTCTTATTGTTTTCCTAGTGAAATACTGCATTCTGTGTAGGTTTGATTATGTCTTATGTGATATTTATTTTCTTCTGTACTCTGGGTTTTTCCAGGAGTCATATTAGTCTTGATACATGATGAAATACTTCACACTGCAGTGTCAATCATCAGGGAGAAGAGTGCAAACCACATCTGCAGTGTATTGTCCCATACAATGTGTGTATTTTGACTTTATAATCCCTAATTAGAGGAAAATAATGCAGTGGCCCTCAGAACAACAGTGTTAGCTTCAACTAGTTCTAACAACTCCAATTGCTCCAGCCCTCTCCATGCAACATAAAACTTACTTGCATTGTTTGCCATACTGCCCGCCTCCCCAAGCACGGCTTGCAATTTGGACAGAGGTATCGGATAGGTATTCCTGAAGACTGAGCATCTCTACAGAGCACATAGTGCATAATGCAGCAAATGAGAGTCATCTCTGAGACAGATCAAGACTTCAATCAAAGGGCATATTATTTTCCATATCAGTTAATCCCTGACCTATATTCAAATGCTGAATTACTATTTTGCACACCTAATCAGAGGTGAAAGCCACTCTTTCACAATCCCTCCTCACCTCCTTCACATTTAAAAAGCTAAGCAGCAGTAATTGAGTAAAAGCAACTTTTTGTCCACGGCAAGACAAGGTGCTACTGCACTCTGTAGTTTTGCATTAATTAATATATAACTAATCTATTTGAATTGAGCAATTAGGCATTATAATATGTTTTGGGTGACAGCTATCTGTTACTTCTAATTTTTCAACAAGTTTTAGCATCTGCAAACAAATCTAGGTAGATGAAAATCACTTCTCCCAGACACAACACATTTCTAGTATATTTTATATACTCCTCTCCTATAAAACTACACTGGAATTAACCACCTCTTCCACGTTCAATCCTGCAAGTGATTAATTCACTTAAAAAAAAAAATTGCTAAAGCTGAAAGCATGCTGATTGAGTCTCCAGCTGTCTGTAACACAAGATCCTAAAAATGTCTGCAGAGTAGCCATAGAAAATGCTTTTAGTGAGATTAAATCAGTGCATACATTGGTAATGCAAGAGGGTAGCACAGGGCATCATTCTCCCAATGTGCAGAGCAGAGCCTTAGATGAAGTAGCTAACAATTATATACACATAAACGTTTTTGCTTTGTTTTAAAATAGGCTGTAACTGAAGCCAGGTCCACAGGAGAGTCTCTGGCAATTAATCCTTACTTCAGTATTGGTGGGGGGGAAGGGGAAAATCAGCTTGCCTTAAAACAAATAAATAAAATAACCTTTCATAATTGTATCCTTTCTCTCTCAGCAAAGACATTCTCCCTTAGCTGAACACTCTACAGCTTTTCACAGGAATGTACAGTCTACAAAACTTTTCACATTTTCCCATCCTCCAGTTCACATTACTGGAAGGGAGTATGCACCTGGATGTCAACGTTTACTTGGTAGCTCATCAAAATCTAGCTGCTGTATACCAACGGTGAATGGTCCAAAAGAGTCATAATACTTCCAATTAATTTGACATTACAAGCTGGCAGTGTTTGTTTGGGTTTTTTTACCTTTACAAAAACAGCTTACAGTTTGGAAAGACAGAGATCTCTAATCATACTTTAGTAATGATAGTCTTTCAATCACAAAAAGTTACAGTTTAATAATATAAAATCTACCCCAGAGTATACCCTTACTATGCAATCTTCAGTCAAGAGATTGCCTCAGATAGATACACAATTTTGGTTCCTCTTCCTCAAGACCATTCTTGTCATCAATCAGTTTTTCCACTGCTTTCTTCCCTTGCTTAATTAAGCATAGCAGAAAGTGTTAGAACAACACTACTGGCAGATGGTTTAGTTGCCATTACTTGCAGATGAAGTACTTTATGCTTGCAAGGTACATATGTACGTTCCACATGATCAGACTAGCTTAGTTCTGAACTCTCAGGGCCTGATCTCATGTATGGAAGGTGTTAGAGCAGACATCCACCGCCTGCAGTTGGGCAGGATACAAACTTCTCTTGCACACATCAAGTCCTGCAACAGTCACTGTCACATAAACAAATCTTGTTTGTCTGTTTGTGAAAAGCTAGCAGATGCACATAAAGATTATTCTGCCCTGAGTCAGTGTTCCACAATTAAACAAATTCTTGCTCCAGGTAAGAGGGTATCCATGTCTGTTAACAAAGACATTTGGCTCTGTTTGGCTACCAGGTGTCTTCTCTAGCAATTACACTCAAAAACTTATGCTCTCCGTGATAGACAGTAAACCTCCCAGGTATGAGTGTATTACTGAATTGGATAAAGGGATTACGCAGATCTCTACTACTTGCAGCTTGGTTGACTACTGACAGGGAAAGAGTTACGAGCTTTTACATAATGAGAGGGTGGCAGGGCCAGCGGGACCAGCAGAGTGTTGATTGCACATCTCCATAAAAAGGTGACCCTCACAGTTTAAATACATTATTTAATTGAAGTAGCAATCATACTCCACCGGGACACACCACCTGTTAAAAAATAAATACTGGAACTCAGTATAACTACATTAAGTGGGGATTACCATCTAAGAGAGACAACCACGTCAAAGCTTAGACTAAGACTTGTCAGTTAGTCATCAGATCTACATTATTTTCCTCAGTGCTGAGAATGGCTTTGTAATAGCAAAGAGAAGCTCTTTTCATGGCCTCTGTTGTGAGGACATATGTACCTAAACTGTGTCTTGACTTCAGAATCTAATAAGTAAAAGAAAATTTGGATTGTTACTCGTGTGACAAGGACAGATGTTCAGCAGACAAAATGATCAGTGTTGCACTCTAGAAGCAGATCTCTGCACGTTCTGAACTCTCAATGAAAAGCTTTCAAGTCGCAGAAAAAATAGCCAGCAGTAGCATGAACAGCAAGTCCTAAGCTGTACAATGCAACAGTAGCAGCAAATATTACTATATGGGCTTGCCTAACAATAAAGTTATGATAATAGAAAAAGAGACTATTGCAAGGAACACAAAAAATAGCCATTTATCCCTAGACAGACAATCTGTAATTCTGTTGCTTTTTCAACAGAAAGATTTCAGAATGTGGAAGTCTGCTTACAGCATCTAAGTTCTGGATCTCACATACCTCCAAACTTCTAGACTAGCTGATAAAAATGAGAGTACTTTTACACAGGAAATTTTCAGATTCTCCAATCCAAAATTCCTAGAAATATAGAGAGGGCTCTTGTTGCTGCTGGGGGGGGGGCACGGGCGGGGGGAGTTGTCATCATTACATAACAAAAATGTCTGAAAATGCAGATACTACCAGTTTATTTAAAGCACATATCCCACCTATGTATTTAATCATATTGACATTCTTAAGAGGAAAACAGAAATACCTCGATTTTGGCTTTTAAAACAGCATGAGCAAAAACCTCCTAACAACATGTGTGACAGATAAATAAAATAAAGCTGCATGATCATGATTTTCAAAATGATTCTTGATTATTAACTAATTTGAAAGAATCTTATTTTTAAAATTTGTTGAGAATTAACTGTGAATTTAAAGCAAAAATCATATTTTTTTTTTAAAAATAGCAGCTTTAATCATGTGTCCCAAACTTGTTTACTGTCAGGATAACCTCTCATTTATAGGTCAACAAGTGTGGAAGACAGCTTACACTGAGTATTTTGGCTTAGAGGCTGTTCTTCCAAGAAAAAAAAAAATAATTACATAAGGGTTCTCTTATTTGAACTTAAGATTGAACAGCCTTTGGACCTGAAGGACTGGTATAGAAAGCTCACATAGCAATGTCCAAGTTCATACTCAAGAATGTAATCACATAGCTGTAAATAAACAGGTTTTGGTTGTCTAATGTAAAATAAGCTGGACTGGGTCCAATCCCAGCAAATACTCACAGCGGTAAAGTAACCTCACAGTATCTGTTATGATTTAATAGACTCCATATCCATGGTATCAGAACTACCCCCACTTTATTCTAGAAATGTCTTTATTAGATAGCTCTGGTTTACTGAGCAATTGAAAACTGCAAAGCTGTAACTACTCTGCTTAATTAATTAGGATCTCACTCTTAAAAGCCACCAATTTTGTATGTCTTCTGATCAATGAATGTACTTTTTAGTCCCAAAAGTTTGGGGAGGAGGAAGTGTTACACTTTAAGAATCACTACTAGTGATGAAGACTCCATTACATTACCCCCCCTCCCCAAGAGAATAGCTGACTTGGTCTTTTATATACAAGAGAAGTGTATTTATAAATATAATACAAAATCTTCTATCAGAATCTTCACCACCACCAGAAAAGAAAAAAAGAAAACCCCAAACAACAAAAACCACCAAACCTTCAAATCACTGGTCTCTTCATAGACATATTGCAAAATGAAAATAGAAGTTGTGGTGGCAACAGTCTAGATGGCAAACAAAGTGCGATGCTACCTGCAGGGCATAATTTTTTTTCTCCTCAGTATTGATATGCCCCTGCTACCCTACTCAGTTAGGTGGGGATCCGCTTATCTTCACAAACAGAAAAGAACAATCTTTTTATTTCCAGCTGAGAATATGAAAACAATACTATGTACGAAAGTAAAGCTTAAGATTAGACATAACTTTATTAGGTTAGCACCAAATTATAAAATAAGACAAAGTATTTAATTTGGCTATTATGTAGCAGCTGAACAAAGTAATTCAGGCATCGGATATTCCTGAAAATTAAGTTGTGCATTTTCTCTCTACTTCCATATGACAGACTACACACAAACACACACTTTTCTAATACATTATTAAAAAAAAATTCTTCCCACTGAAACACACTATGGCAGAGGAAAATGGTATGACCAAGCACAGGAAGATGAAATTTTGCAAGCCAGTGATGCTAGCCAAATCACTCTTTAGATAAGGTCCATGAATTTGCCTACATTTCCTTAGGAACAAGTTTATTTAATACAGGGATACAGGAAAGCATCAACATTGAATACATTTATAGTGACAAATTACGTATCACAACTCAAAAAAAAAAGAGAAGTGAAAAAAATCACGTGTGATCAAGCATTTTGCTTGCCAATTTATGTCTCACTGTTTCTTTGTTCCATCTTTGGAAGACAGTAAGACAGGATTATAGTCTGGTTTTTGTATCACCCCTACTGCACATTTTGGTTTTTGACCCTATATGCAAAATGTTTTCATCAAAAATAGTAAGTGTAATATATAAGGGATAAAGATAGGAATAGAACTATACTATGCTTCTGTTCAAGTTTAGTGTTTAGCTGCCTAGCAGAACCTAGCTGACAGACGCTTGAATTTCTCAAGTATTTGAACTGGCTGAGTGATACAGCCAGCCTTATTTTAGCTGGGTTCTTTAGTACTTTCCCTGATAACACTAGGAAACAAATACCCAAGAGCTGTGCACCGCAGAAATCATCCAATACCAAACCTTAGACAAATGTCTAACTACATCCTGCATCCACCCCAGCTTCCAAGACCCAAGATTTTTACTGTACTACACAGCAGCAGTCAAATCAATCACGAGGAATTACGCACCTTCCTCTCAGCAGCCCACCAAAGGCACAGCACCATGTGAAATAAAGATTTAGGCAGAAAGGCTGCAAAGCTTATGCAAGACTGTATTTGCCTTATTGAGGCAAAATTTTCAGTGCACACATTGTGTGTGTGTGTATGCACAGTGATCTACCTCTCATTTATACGCTTCTGCCAGAAAAGAGGATCTGACGTGAGCTTTAAGTTTGGTAAGTTATTAGCCAAACGCTTACTTTCACCATTAGAAACACAATCCTGTTCTTTTACAGCATCCTTTGCCAGTAAAAACAAAGCTACATTTCTTTCAACAGCCTGCACATACATAGCTAGACTGCATTCCGTTCTTTTGCAGACTTCTGTAAAGGTTATGTATGAATTTCAAGGAAGAAAACAGTAAAGAGCTTACAGTTTTTAGAAGTGGAAGTAGCTGAAGTACTGCTTCTGCAGTGCTAAAAATTCCACTTCACAACAATCACCTGTTTCCCAAATACCAACTGTGACACTGTTACGACTGAAAGATAGCGGTACTTGAATTTCACGTGCGGATAAAGAAATTCAAGGCATTGCCACACGTCGGGGAGCTTTATAGACAAGTCCGGACAGCGGGGAGGCTGCGCCCCTCGGGCAGGGGAGCTCTGACTGCTACAGGACGCAGCCAGGTCTCCACCTGCTCCACCGAGGCGGGACACTGCTCACCCTACAGCCTGAGCCACACGCGCTCCCTATCCACAGATCGCAGCGTTTCCTCATATAAAATACAGTCTTTTATACTCATGAAGTCTGCGCAACACTCGGACAATTCGGAGACCCCTTTTAACAACACTGCTGTCTTTTCCCGTAAGTTTCTCGTCACATTGGCAAGTGCAGGAGGCCGAGAAACAGATTCCCGATGAACTTACTGTTTGCTCCGGATCTTTTTTCTCAGCACTGTCCACTTTCTTACCAGCACTCTGCCGTGCGGCGCCGCCGGGAGAGGGACCCCCAGTCCCGGCTCCTCGCCCACCGCACCGCCCCACGAACGCCCGCCGAGCCCCGGCTCCCCCGGCAGGGAAAGCGCCTCCTCCCGCCCCGCCAGACAGCCGCGCACCCCGCCAGGGAGGAGAGAGGGCGAGCGGGCTAACTGAAACGGGACGACGCTGTGAGGGACGCGGCGGTCGCTTGAAGGAGGGGTGGGGAGGTGACGGTTGAGGCGGGGGTACGTGACGGTTGGGGACAGGTGGGGAAGGGGACAGGTGAGGGGCGGGACGCCCAGGGAAAGCGGGCAAGGAGAGAGAGGGCAGCCGAGAGGAGAGACCCAGCGGGACAGGAAGGTACGTGAGGCGATCGTGGCCCCGTCACCCACCGAAGAGGCTGTTGCTGAAGCCGTCCCAGACGCAGCCGGCGGCGTCCCACACCCAGCGGCTCCTCAGGCAGGACATGAAGGTAAGGCTCACGCCGAAGACGGACACCAGCAGGTCGCTGAGGCTGATGTTGACGAGGAAGAGGTTGGTGGGCGTGCGGAGCCGCTTGAACTTGTAGTAGAGGACCAGCACTAGCAAGTTGTTGCACAAGCCCAGCATGCCGATGGTGGCGACGAGCAGCGCCAGCAGCTCGTAGGTGCCGGCGCTGAAGAGAGGCCGCTCACCCGGCACCTCCTGCTCCGCCGCCGCGGACTCCGGGCGGCTCGTCGTGCCCGTGCTGTTCCCCGAGTGCATGGCTCGCCGCTCATAGCCCGCCGGGGCCCGGCCGGAGCAGGACTAAGCCTTTCCGTTCGCTCCTAGCCCCATCTCAGACCGCTACTGAGGGCAGGAGGAGGAGCCCCCTCCGCCTTCCCGCCCACGGAGGGCGCGCCCTCGGGTGGCTTCGCCCTTGGCTGCCCTGGGTGGGCCCGGTCCCTGCCGCTGTCCCTGCCGCTGTCCCTGCTGCTGCCGGGCGGTCAGGGCGCTGCTCCGGGCGGCGTAAACCGTGCGAGCGCGTTCTGACCGTCACACAACGCCTGTGCGGGTGCCGCATGGCTCCTTCTCAACAAACACCTCACCTCGCCCTCTCAGCTGCCGCGGTGAGCAGCCTGGTCATGATTGGGATGTGGCTGTCTCCTCCTTTTCCTTAAAACCCTCCGTCCGTTTTGGCTTGGTACGGATACCTTCAGCAGCGCTTCCATCTGGGGAGCTGCGTTCTGACAGACCTCCTCTGCACCCTGCTCCGGGAAGAGTTAGAAACCGCTGAACCGATATTTATACTTCTCCAGATATCCTGCCAATGCAAACTCCTATTACGGCAATAGTTTCTTCTAAGGCGCTTCCCCACAGTGCTCAGAGGTGCCTCTAATAGTTGCATCCTCACAAAGTGACCAGCAGCATTATGGGCCAGGCAAACTTGTGGTGCAGGTGAACACCTTTTTGTCAGCCATGGAGCAAGTGTGATACCAAACTTCACACCTGTTTTTATACCTTTGTCTCCAGTGTATGTTGTGTGAAAACGGTACAGGAATGCCCAAGCTGCTTGTCTACAGCCCTAGCTGCTTTCAGTCAGGGTGTTGTACTGAACCCCAGCTGTGTTAGGGTCTGTCTCCAAACCCAACCTGTCCCTGAATGTGTCACGGTGATTTTTTTCCTCAGCATGGCTTTGGGCCTAGAACACCTTGCCAGACCAAACATCAGTCTTCCTCACAGGAAGACCTCTAGTTTGTTTGCTTTACTAGCTGACCTACATATGTGCTGATGTGTGACAGCCTTCACAAGGGCCCAGTTAAAACATTCCATTTAGATCTATTCTTCGTTTAGATGAAAAAAAAAAAAGTCAGCTGTGGAAGCAATAGAATTTTCACGGAAGTGTGTCTTGGCAAACAACACCTGAGGTTTTTTCCCTCTCTTATACACATAGTGCTATTAAAAGGGCTAGGCTGAGGGTGTGATTCCTTGCAGACTGAGACTGAAAACATGGGTAGTGGAGGTAGGTTTGATGTCTTTCAAAGTGCAAATTATGTACAAATTATGGGCTACGTACAAATTATGGGCTTGTCACAGCAATTTTATATGATAAACTACTGCTGTAACACAAGGGTTAGGAATAAAGTCATGGGTGAGAAAAATAAAACACTGATTAAAGTAACTATTCTTATCGATGTTAACTTTATTTACAATCTATGTTTTCTAATCCATCAAATTCCATGATTTAATGGATAATTGAAACCTACTTCAAAAAGCTAGCTCAGTCTGTTTCTTCATCATTGGTATTCTGGGTCTTTTTCTCATTGCAAAAACAGCAGCGGCAGACATCTTTCTCAAATCAATTATGTTTTTTCCCCTAAAAGTTAGATTAATAGAGCACGACCTTCCAAAATTTCCAGTAACAGACCACTAGTACTTTATCATGGGCTTTAGGGAAGGCCTAATTTTTTAGCTTTCTTTGTCCATAAAAGAGATTTACCTGTGTATGACAGACTGTCTGCAAAAATATTATGTCAATACACAGTCATGGGTTGGTTTAGGATCGTTGCCGCATGGTGAAAGTCTAACAATAAGACATGGCTGGGCCAAATTTATGGTACAAGTCACTGAGAAGAAGATATGTCTATCTTCTGCCTTTAAAGGAAAATCTTAAATTGTGTACCTTTTTTATCCCTGCGAAATGAAAGGAGAGAAAAGCTAGTAAGGAGGCACAGGGGAGAAATATAATTCAGTGAGTAGTACATACTGTCCATTGGCAGATTCCATATGCTCAGGATTTCTAAGTAGTTTTTCACTATAGCACCCATCAAAAATACTCCCTCTAGATGTCTTTTGGATTTCTAGAAAATAAGAGAAAGAGAACCCATAAATTACATTTTACAAAGATCATATCTCAGAGTTCCTCATTTGGAATTTTTCACAGCAAAATTAAATAGATACATAAATATGCAGTCTCTTCAATGCTTTATTTGATAATGGTCACATTATTAATATTGTCAAATTGCTAACATTATTCAAGTGATCTTGAATAATCTGGATCTTGATCTTCATGAGCAGAGTTCCATTTGTCTTCCATGCAGTGTCACTATTCATATGAGGCACAGCAAAAAGAAATGCTGTGTTATTGTATCATCAGGTCAAAGGCAAAGCTGGAAACAGAACCCTGACTTCTAATTCTAGTCCAGCACCTGTTTTACCTAACACAGTCTAGAACTAATGCATCTCTGGTTTTGATAATCTAATTAATTCATTAGCCAATACTTTTCTAACATTTCATGCACTTTAAAAGCTGAAACATTTAAGAAACCCAGACATCTGCTTTGCAACGCTTCATGTTTGCACTATTTTATATTTGGACTAGACCCTGCTCATCAAACATGCATGCATATTAATGGAAATGCTGCAAAAAGGATTTTGCCTTTACTCTTACAGTTGCATGAAAGGAGAAACCACAACCCAGTATTTGCATTTCTGTACGTGTATGTGTGTGGCTTACTGGAAGTGTTTCTCAACTAAAAGTACTAAATATATATACAGCTGAGCTCATGGGATTGAAACAGTAGAACAAGTATCTGGAATACAAGGTCCCCAGTCCTGTACGATAAAAACAGTCCTTGAAACTCCCTAGGACTTCCTAGATCACTTCTTCAACAGTTCTTTTAATGTATTGTCTGTTATGCACAGTTTACATGGGATGGAAGAATGCAGTGGCTGTAAATTTTCAGGTGGCCGACATGTATGTGTCTGTAGATATATGCTTACATGTGTACAAGAGAAACCTTAAAAGGCAGCTATGGAAATAATAATTCACAACTGGAAAGTCTGCAGATGTCTGGGACTGCCTTCAAAGGTTCCTTTGCTGCATTTAGTAATTTGAAAGGTTTCAGGACATCAGAGCATCAAGTTGTCACTCATGGTAGAGCTGAGGAATCTGAAGTAGAGTAAATAAAGTGCCAAAGTCTCTGCTATTCTCTAACGTTGTGTAGAAATACAAACCACAAACCATGACTCCCAGTTCTAACTATACCATCAAAAATGTCAGGGCTTTTGCAATGAGAACATTGTGGGGTGGTAAAAGAGTGTTTTAAGGCATTTAAGAGACCTATTTCATTTCCCGTTTGTTCATTCACTTGTATGTTGCTTTCACTCATTTTCTCTCTTCTTTCTTCTTTATCTTCTGCTAGCTTGCCTTTCAACTCATAGGCTCCTTCCCATCTTTCCTGACAAGCAGAGAGTGAGCAGAAAAGAAAAGAGAAGCTTTTGTCTGTACTCAATACATTTGTTTCAGAAATCAGATGATGCTGGGGTTTTGCTGCCTGTTTTGAACTTTGTAAAACTTATTATTTCAAAGGGCATGGTAGACAGCCAGACTGCAGTCCTCTGAAAGAAAAAAAAACAACACAAAACAAAACCCAAAAAACCCTCTGGCTACCTGGCTTCAGCTTTTTAATTTGGATTTTTACAGCCTTCTCTTGGCGTTTGTTTTCTTACATGTTCTCTTTGCTGTTCTTTAGCCCTAAAGGCAGATGAAAGCCAAGTGATTATTCACTGTATCTATATATAGCTGCAGTGTATATCTATAGACCAAGGGAGAATTTACAGACAGAAGAAACCTTTCATCTTTTCCCAACCACTTGGCATTAAAACAAGGCTTTTAATATAGATCTACATCTGTTGATAATGCAATATGTAAGAAAAAAGATACACAACTCTAATGGCAAGAGTTCAATATTAGGGCTTAATCTTGCAGAATTTGTAATCATAGCTATATAATCTAGTCCATATTGGGATGTCAACTTTAAATCATAAAGTAGGCTAAATGGAAAAGTTGTAAGAATCTGAGAATATTCTGGACTGAGAAGAGTGTTTGGCTCAACCACGGTTCACTGAAGCAAGCACAAGCGTTTGCAGCAGGGAGGGGACCCAAATGGACAATCCTGGGAAGTGACGAGATGCTGTGAGAACATCTGTGCTACATTTGGAAGTTGGCTGCAGCATGTACCGTGACATCTGAGCTCTCACATACCTGGCATGCGTACAAATAGCTGTACTAGCTGCAGGTGTGATTCATCTCACCGAAATAATATATTTTAAAGTTAAGCGTCTAAGACCAGTAAGATGAATCACTCTCTGAAAGTGTTTATTATTATTGACTGGCATATAAGGTTACTTGAATGATTAACTTTTAGATGCTTAAGTTAGGTGAGATGAACTTCATCTTGGCTGTACATACCTGTGTGGGATTGTGGTACGTGCTCAGGTGGCAGATGCATATTGATGCCTCTGTGGCACCTGTTTCATGCTAAGTAAAGTAAAATGAGTGGTGATATATACTTGTACCTCCTAACATCATACCTCCCTTGGATGTATAAACACAGCTCTTAGGACAGCTTGAATCCTAAATACCAACATTGTAAACCCAATGTAAGATCAGTAACACCAGGTTTTGCAACATAACCCTGTGAAATTCAGTTGTGATATAAACTGCTTATTTTAAAGAAATAACCTTTCATAGGAGTTCATCCCTATGCTGCAGCGTCTTGTTAGTGTTACAAACATGAAGTGATAGTGATTACAAACCCACTGGCCTGTTGTCATTTTCCAGAGTCTAACATACAAATCGATAAATAGCGCATAGGAAATACCATATCAAAAATTATCACTTGGTCATTTCAGCTATTGTTAGTGACATAGAAGAGCAAATGCAATTTATAGCAAGGAGTGTGATACTGCTTCTGGGGCAATAATATGTCAAAAGCAAAGTGAAGAGTGAAGTCAGTAGAAAAGAGAGTGAGCTCATGTAAATGTGAACTTGATATCATCCCTTCAACACTGTTTTCATGGGAGAAATTTTCACATTGCTAAAATTAATGAAGGGTTGACTTGCCCAACCCCATACCAGTCAGAGAGGAGTTCAGCCACTCAGAACTCAAGCAGCTCTATCCTCATTCACCTGCAAACACAGCCAGGCTTAAGGGAATGTTTAAAAGAATGAAATAGCAAAGGATAGGTAGCTTAGTTCATCAAAAGAAGGCAGCTTCAGGAACTGATTTTTTTTTTTTTTTTAAATGGCTGGGATTGATCTGGACCAAAATTAGAGTCAAAACCAAAGTCTCTTATGTGCCAGAGCCTCTTTAAGGACAACTAAGGCCATTTTAGATCTACAGTGTTTTCTTTGGGCTATTCTGAATCATCATTTTACTTGGGGACAATTTTTCTTTGAATGACACTACCAAAAAGAGTGACTGGCAACCCGGCAGAGGAAGGCAAGATCTATCACCTTTTGCTGTTTGTCTTCTGCAGTAGCTTTGGCGTATTTGCTATGATCTGTCAAACAGCATGGTCAGACTTTTAAAACTAGCGTAGAATTTCATAGACTTCTGATAGTTTTTGAGATTAAGATTGAAAATGATTGTTTTTTCAAATGAGCTGCCAATCCTGCAATGAGCTTGCTGTAGCTGTTATTTGCACTTGTACAGAGTATCATTAACTTTGTACTGGTCTGAGAATTTCCAATAATTGAGACTAATATGATTATGTAGTAAGAAGAGGAGAGTTGGGAGGTTTGACTTCTGAATAAACATTAACTCTACCATATTCTATATCCAATACTTTCCACAATGTAAGTGAGGGAGACAGAAAAGAAAATGTTTTTCATGCAGTTAATGCTACTGTAGACTTACTAATGCAAGGACTTCCTGTTACTCATCAATTTAATATTAAATTTCCCTTTTAGACTTTGCTTATCTTCTAATGCAGTTCCTATCTTCTCCACTTTTGTTTGTCAGTCCACTCAGTCATCACATTGTCTTTGAAAATTGTACTGTACAATTATTTCAGTTTAAACATCGAAGACAACAGAATCAGCCAGTCCTGAAAGCAACAGTTCCTTATATGGAGCCATTATTCGTATTTTCATTATAACATGAGTTTCTTCATGGGTGATTGCAAGAGAACAAAACACAGCTTTCTGTTCTTACCTTTTCAATTCCAAGGATGGATGTTAATATCTTTTATAAACCTTAAACCACTGTTATTAATTGGGAAATGAGAATATAGCCTCATGTCATACCAGCTTAGATGACACAGACTGGAAAAATTAATCAACAGGAAACACTGCCATTCAGCTGGAAGCAATATATCAAATACACCGTAACTCTGACCAAGATACAGTATCCGATCAACCACTGAGCACCTTCACACACAAGGAAAATATTTTCCTGGAGAATTACTGTTGGAACTAGCAAAAATGCACTCGCAAGCTATCCCTCCCTTTTTCAGGAATCAGTGCTGCTTTCCTCTGCCAAGCTCTCTTCCTTATTCTAATGGAAACAAATACTCATTGCTGTTGAGCAGGAGTACCCAGAAACTTTTATGCTCCTCACAGCAGAAATGATAGAACTTTGAGCACTTGCATTGCTTGTGTTAGAAAGTTAGGTAGCATATCTTGAAACACCACTTTCCCTGAAAAACTAGCTATTTCATGCAGAGACACTTGTATGCATTATTTTTAGTAAATTAATTTGATACTAAATCGTTGTCTTCCCTATGTGTTTCAAAACTGTTGTTCAGCTGATTTTCCCAAGTGTGGGTGAAGACTGTGGTCTTTATCTTCTTTTCCGAATTGATTTTGATATTCTTGAAACATGCCTGATTGGTGTCAGTCCTTTAGATAGCCACAAAAAATACAAAATATAATTTCTCCTTTCCTTTCAACTATATAATCTCCATGGAGCAGAGATTCCATGCATAGTAATTCGAGAAAGCTTTGACCAATGAGCTTGTCATCAGTCTTGGGTGCAGTAATAGAAAAGCTGATCTGCAGATCGATAGCTAAAGAACAATACAAAGAGATTGATCATATGGTCTAGTGAAAAGTGAGTTTAACAAATAGACTGAAATTCATTATTTGAGCAGAGTACCAATTTACTTATTATGGTATAGCACAGAAACATGGCATCAGGATTCTTTAAAGATACTGAAAAGCTGAAAAATGTGGAAAAGAATCACAAACATTATTTTTGAGGCCTGAAGTGTTGCAGTAGGAGGCAGAGAGTTCAATTTGCTTTAATTAACAAGAGAAAAAAATGGAGAGGTAACTCAGGTACAGTAGGAGAACATGCCAACTATTACTCTAAATCAGTGAAGACATTCCAACAACAGCTGAATGGAAACTGAGCCACACAAATTCAAATAGGAGGCTTAAATTTTAACAATGTGAGCAATTAACCTTTGGAACAGACATGATGGATTCTCCATCTCTTGGTGTCTGCAGATTAAAACTTGATACCTTTCCACAAGTTATGCTTTAGAACAAAGTTGTTGGGCTCATTATAGTGATAAATTGCTGATATTTAATGATCTGTAGCATAGAGGAGGTGAAAGTAGCAGATCTCAAGGTCTCTTCTGGATTTAAACTTCATGAATTCATGATGCCTCTGTTAAATTTGGGAGCAAGGACACTAGTTAGGGTTAAAGGGGATATTTTGGCCTGTTCTAGTTGAATTTTCTCATCCAAAACTTAATCATCTGCTTAATAAAGCAGTAACATCTGCACTGCTATAAAAACTAAAGTAATCTAAGTAAGTTACCTTGGTGAGGGGAATAAAGAGGGACAACAACTTTTCTTGTGATTTCTTCATGAGCTCCATTTTTTTTTTGAATGGGAGAAGATATCAGCCTCTAGTGATTATCACTGATGTGCTTCTCTGAAGTACTTTAGAATTTTGTTTATCACAGAAATATGTAATTGTGTTGATGAATGTGAATTAATGACTTCACTAACTGGAAGATCAGTGAACAAATGTAAATACATGTTTGCTTAATCATAGCTAATGCCATGAACAGTTTTGTTCACCTTCAATTACAGTTCAGTTATATTTATTATGCTAATAATATTCATGTAAATGTGCAGCAGACATGGGAGTAGTGTGATAAATGGAAAGGTGCCAGAATTTAACGTCAGCATAGTGTAGTCGTACAAAAGGAACCACAGAAATTGCGCACATAAAGTCTGGCCATTAACTTACAAGGATTTGTAATGCTTTAAAGGAACTAATTCAGGGTTGGGATGTTGTTGCTGTTTTACAGGTAACTTTTAGCAACCTGGTAAGGCTACCGAGAAAGAAGAAATGGCCGAGCCAGAAGAAGAGCACACGTCTTCTGACTCTACAGTAGAACACACTGCCTTACATGGCAGCATCAAAAAATGGTAAGCCTTTACAATTTGCAAAATGTTATCAAGCATAAGGTGTCAGATTCAGTACAGGGTTGTAGTTGATCAGCTGAGATGTAGCATAGAATTTAGAACCCTGAGCAAGATAACTAGCTTCCATATGCAGAGAATCTGTGATCATAGCATGATCCAAAGTAATTAACATATTAATTACCAATACCTATAGCCTTTTTTTTCTAAAATGTGACTGTTTAGTCAATAGAAGACTACTAATGATCACAGGTGCAAATCCTAAAACTCCTTTTGCAAGCACCTTGTTTTTCAGGAAAATGCTTCCTTCTTCTTAAAATTCAGTGCACTGAACCGTTCTTTGAAGACAGCTTTTTACATCATTCCTTTCCAAAGAATGAATGAAGCTTGATTCTTTAGAATATTCCCACAAGAACTGGTACTTGCTCTTTCTTCAGTAGTCACTGTGTTACTCATTCAGGAGATAGTTTTGGATTTAATTCTCTTTCAGCTAGAGGAAAAATAAATTCACTTTTCTACCACTCTGGTAGGATATCCTAGGGTTCCACTATTCAGTAAAGAATTTAAGATGTAGTGGGATAGAAAGACAACACAGATATAACACAAGGACTAGTGCTCTTGCAGGGCAAAAATTCTGTCTGATCTCAAGATATTGGGTAGCATATCATACAATTTTGATTAGGCAGTGAGTGCTTTGGGCTGCCACTTTCAAAAGAAAGGGTTGCTGCAATTTTGCTTTCTGAATAGTCCCATCCTACTTGTGTTTAAGTGTTCCCTGAGAACAAAAAACAGAAAGGTCCTTGGGGTACCTTGGTATAGGAGTACTCTGACTTTAAGATCCTGACTGAACTTAGGTGCAAGTTAAATGCTGACCCTTTTCAAAACAGTAACCATTTAAGACATATAGCTGAGCTTTGGCCAGACACATGTTAAGAGCCAACAATCTCTGGGCTCATTAGTTGTATGTTAGAAGAAAGAAAGAAACAGTAGCTTGACTGGAAGTTAAGCAGGAATTTAAGTAAGACAAGTAAAGGGAGTTTAAGTGGCTGTAAGAGCTTAAAGGAGAGGCAATTGGACAGGTGAAAATAACTAAAACTCTACCACTCCATCACTGGATTTCTTGCAATCTCAATTGTAATGATTTATGCAATTAAAAAAAATGTTTCTGCAGGGTAATTGGATTTCTAGGTTGGAAGTTCTAGCTCACTGAGTAGGGATTTTGAATACAATAAAGAGGACAACAAGGCATTCAAGAAATGGAGAGAGATTTACTAAGGAAGCCAATATTCAATGTTACTCCCAAGAACTGTCAAAAAGTGCTTTTCTAGTTCTTTTTGGATTGAATTGCATGTCTTTGGCCTCTTTGTTCTATGTGAACAATGATTCATAACTTAAGATCCCTGTTAAAATGCTCCTATTGCTAAGGTAAAACTAGGCATCCCCACCTAGATGCCTAGATGCCTAGATGCCAAGCCTTGCAGCAGCAGTACATGCTAGAATACTATCAGGGTGGTTTCAGTTCTGTCACAGAGCAAATATAAACGAAGAACTGGCTCTGTCATTCTTCACCAAGTGATGTGTGGATCCAAGGAATCCACCATTGCAGCTGTTGCTAAGTGTGTTAGTTAGTGTCAAGCCTTTGGCAGAAAACTTGAAAAAAATGCAAAGGATAAGAAGACAATATGAAACTTAGAGATAACTGGTACAATCTTCCTTCCTTCTCTCTCAGTACAAAAGTCTGAAAGACACGATCAACTGGCAACAGCTAATCTCAAAGGTGTATTCTTACTGGAGAATGTGATCTTATATTGCTAAAGCGGTGCCAGCTGTAGCAGAATTGAACCCCGATTAAATCCTTGTCTGGCTGTGGAAGTGAGAATGTTCATGCCTGTTCAACAACCAATTGCATGAGAGACCATGAAATAATCTCACATGCCAGGTTATTAGTGATCTTGGTTCGTGACCTAGGGCTGCTCAGCGTATAGGATTCTGTGATGTAATGAGAGGTTGTGACATCAACAGTTCACTAGTATTTTTGCCAGCTTGAGATGCTAAGCCAGAGTCACCTCCTTTTTATTATGTAGTGCCTGGTGCACCTGTCATGCTGCTGCATTTCATATGAACTCATGGGGGAGTTTAAAATTTAAGGGGCAGAACAAGGTTTGGATCAGGCCGTAAGAACAGCTCTCCCTCTTACCTTGTTCTCTGTTAATAAAGGATGTCTGAAAAGAAGGATTGTGAGCAGAGCAACTCTCCGTATCTTGAAGTGCCAGATTTCAAGAATGCTTTGAAGCAGTTCCAGAAACTAGTTGAAAAAACAGTAACCCAGAAGGCAAAGGAGAGATTAGGCTTGTGTATTGAAGATGATGGTAAGAGATACTCTTTCTGATGGAAAAGTGTAACTTTTATATTGAGAGATGTCATAGAGACAAGCCTATAAGAAAGACTGCAAATTAATGTTCGGACTGTGACTTCTTGACTTTTACAGGAAACAGGCAGATTGTGCTGTAAGAGTGCTTTTCTCCTCTTGTTAAGACTTCTGGTCAAATTATAATGCTATGGTGATCGCTCACAAAATATAATTGTCAGCATTGCCACATATACTAGGTAGCACGATACGACATTTCTAGTGATCTGTAAAAGCATAAACCAAATGAATAATGTAAATCCAGTTGCTTAATTGTAAACAATCAGGGCAAAGTTTGACTTTTCTCAGTGCAAGTGGCTATTGTTGCATGAAAGGATAAACTTTATCCTAGGACACCATTCAGGTTCAGATCAACAAACTAGAATTGTGGTATGAAAGTAAGAGAAGAACAAAGAGGTGAGAATTTTTGGCCTATTCTTTTATCTATCTGTTTCCTGTCAGGTATTGCAAATCAAAAAAGAAATTTGAAAAGACTGAACATTAAGACTGAACTTTTTTTTTTTTTTACAAAATGCTTTAGTGAATACAGTGTGAGGAGTGGAACTTGCATGCTATTGATATTGAAGGAGAAATAAAACAGGAGGTAGGCGAGATAAGGAAGGAAGCTATACCCTTGCCAGTTTTTAATTCTGTGGATATTGTTCCTCCCATACAGATGAGAAGATAGACTATCATAAGTTCTATAAAACCACACGGACACTTTTTGGTCCAGAACTCAAGGATCATAATGTTAAGGCCTTTTTCAGGAAGATTAGCAACAACCTTGATGCAAGGACAGAATGGTGTGAGGTAAGGATTTCTAAAACTTTATTAAATATAAACAACTAATTGGAATCTTAAAAGGTAACAATATTAAGCAGTTGATTATGTGTTTTCATGAGCTCCATGGCATAATGGGCCACTTTCATGTTGTTATTTATCCTAGCCTCCATTAATTTCCTAAAAAAAAGTTTATTTGGAAATCAGATATGCCTTTTAAGCTAGAAAATTAGATAAAATGTATTGTTTTGGTTGGTCTAGACAAAGGCTAAATTGAAGAGCTGTCTTAGAGTACCTTACTTGTTGCTATGTTATCCTATTCAAGAAGTGATGTTTAATTTTAACAAGTTGAGAAAGAAAGAGGGTCCATGTTTAGTTTGATAGCAGACAATTTAGAAACTTGCATGTGTCCATTTGGTGATTAAATGCAAGTTTCCAGGGAAGACATTTGAAGATAGGAGGGTACAATCTGTCTTTGGAATTTCTCTTGTGAAATTTGAGCAGTGATATCCATTCTGGTGTGTGCCTTGAAAGCTGAAGGAGTTTGTATTATTGTAAAATTTAGCTTTTCTAGCTTGGGTTATTCTGTGCCCTATGCTATTAGAATTTTAGTTTAAGTAAGAAAAAACCTATGTCCTAGTGACAAAACCTGGAATGTGAAGCTTGAGCATCAAGTGTTTAGTGTAAGTGGAAGTTGTAAATATGAAAATAATCCCTAGAGGCATACCCAACCTATTTCACTAGAGTGATGACTAGTTCTTTCAGGCCATCATGTCAGTGAAAGATTAAGTATGGAAGACCTTTGCTGAGCCCTGCCTTTCCCCCCGCTTTTTCGTGTGGGTAAGCAGGTGGGTATTTTGGAAATGACAGCGTTGTCTCTACAAGCTTTTTCCTAAGAGATTCCCTGTACTGGATTTTCTGCTGACTATCTCTGTCTAATTTCAGACTTCTAAATATATCATGCAAAACAGCTTAACACATGGGAGAGTCCATGCTGCTAATTCTAGCAGATTCTTAAGAGCAAGATTTGCTCATACTGTGCTGGTTACAAAATCAGTCCAGTAATTTCAGCAAGCAAGACTATTTTTTATTCCAAATATGTATTATTTTTCTTATTCCGCTCATTCCAACTCTGAGAGATATCTGTCCTTATAAAAGCATGCCATTGGAGGTCTGATAAGAAAGGTTAATTAGAATGAATTCAATAAAGCCTGGGTAGGTTACGTTTTATTTGTAGGTGAACTACTTTTCTTTCCTACCCCTATCTGTTTGGTACATCAGCTGAACTTGTAAATCAAAATTCTTATTAAACACTAATTATGCTACACTGGTTTACATGAGTTGAGGAAGTTGGCCCCTGCTCTCTCTGAACCAAGATCCTTGAGCTTATTATGTAGATGCACATGAATACATGTTAAAGCATGACCTAACTACGTAAAAATATTTTTCCTGCTTGTTTTGTGAAAGAGCACGGAATTGTCTACCAGAACTGCTTATCCTCAAGCAAAGTTTGGTATACTAGCAGGATCTGGAGCATGGAGCCCGAGTATGTCTAGGTCTTCTCCTGAACTACTTCACTGATATGCATTGGTCTCGGGCTTCTTGACAAAATGCGAGATCTCTTATGATTACGGTGTGCAATTTGTGCTCTGAGGATAACTCTGTCTTTAGCTAAACCATCAGAAATACTTCTCTTCCTCTCCTCTCCTCTCCTCTCCTCTCCTCTCCTCTCCTCTCCTCTTCCCCTTTTCACAGGGACAAATTTGCCCTTTACTTTAAATGTGAAGCATTAGAGGTATGGCAGCATTTTAAGCAGAGTTTTTTAACCAGAGAATTCTGTATGTATTATTTGAGTCAACACATGGGTGAGATGGAATCCATTTATCTGTCTCTAAAGGCAGTAAATACAAAATCTTCATGTAAGAATGAGGTAACTATGAAATACTAGATCTGATTTACCCTCCTAGGTTCTGGCTGCATATAGCTTAAGGATTTTCTGTGCAGAGTTGCAACTGCACATGGTGTTTAGTATCCCTTGGTGGACTTCTAATCTATCCACTTGTAAATTACTTCTGAACCCACCTAAAAAGGATACTTCCAATAGCATCCACGGTTTTACACATTTTGTGAAAAAGTACTTTGTCTAGTTTATTTTAAATATGGTGCCCTTTTTTTTATGTGTTATGAGAAATTATGAACACTTGTTCTAGAAAAGTATCTTTTATTCAGGTATTTCCCATGGATAATGTTTCAAGCAAATGTTCTATAAAAATGACTGATTTTTACATTGTTGGAGCCAATCTGTATCAAAACCATCCATGATCATATGTTACTACAAGATTTTGTTTGTTTGTTTTCTACCTGAAGACAGAATTGTGCAGATGGGACATAACTTCCAGCACACAGTAACTTTCCTGTGACAGCATAGGTGGCATTGCATATATGGCAAGTCCTTGCTGGACTTAAAAACATAAGGCAAGGTATTAACAAATGGCATGAACTTTAAATTCATTAGCACATTTCTGTTTTATGTTACACTGGAACATCGCATTATTATTTGAACCCTGAAGATACCCAACACTTGCTCTTTACATGTTACCTATGATTCCTATCAAGTAATTTCCTAATACCATCCTAAAACCAGTGTATTTGGTCCTTTCAGTTGAATAAATATGAGAACATTTCTGGTTCATACTTCTCTTAATATTGTTTTTACTCACAATGTCACATTATTCACAAACTTAGGTCAGTCATTAAAGATTTTCTTCAAGGAGGCCATGGGGGAAATGTGTGAAATAGTCATCTGTAGAGGACATCAAACATCATGTAACTGCCTTCTAGTGAATTTGCCTATAAGACCTCTTTATCAGATAGAACTTTAGGCCACACGCAATTCCTCTATTATTAAATTCAACTTGTGAGAGGTAAATTTGAAATCTTTTATCTTTGCATGTCTCCTACTTGCATGTCAACCTTCTTCCTTACTTCCTCTTTCAACATGAGAGGGGTACTTAAAGGTGAAATCCTGGCTTTGCTCAGCATTTCTTTGAAACTCTCTAAAAGGCGGGGGGGAGGGGGGTGGCAAGGGAGAGACATTTCTGGATTTGCTGATACATGATATACAAGCTAAGTTTTTGAAATGTCCAGCTGCCATCAGATATGCTGAAATACTGCATCATTACAGCCCAAGTCAAATTCTTGCACTATTCAAAATTCTCTTCCTCATTTCAAACTTCTTACTGCTCTTTGTATGGGATTGGAGAGAGGTGACGTAATCTCTTGTGTAGATGTGGCAAGCTAGGCACATATCCTACATAGAGTAAGATACACTCTATGGGGATGAAGCAGGGACCAGTTGAGAAAAGTACTTCTGAATTCATGGTGACTGTCAGACTGAAAGTCCTTTGTTTAGGGAAGCAGAACTGTAGCAAATTATATTCAGGCTAATGAGTTTATAAGAGAGCTGAAGGATTCTGTTTGTTTACTGGAGTATCTTTTACTCCAAAACCTTACTTGAGTTTCCAATGCGATCAGATTAGTTACCTGGGTTACATAATTACACAGTCAAGCACAGTATGGGGTCTAATAAAGGAGATGAAGCCCCTTTAGGTTCCTTATGAAATCTGTGTGGGATTTTCCTGGGATTAAATTCCCCAAAACCTTTTCAATACCATTCCTCAAATTTTACTAAGTGTGAGCTGACTAATGGCAGCCTTTTAAAATGCCCTGTGTATAAACTTCCATGAAAAAAGCATGCATTTTATGTAGAAGATGGATATCAGTGAGACTATATTGACTGCCACAGGGAGTGAAATAGAAATATTTGTTATTTCTCTGTTCAAAAGAATCCTGATTAAAGTGTCACTGTGTTTTTTTATTTATTTTTTCTTGTGCGGAGAAATATTTAACATAGCATAACTGGAAATTCATCTGTGATGGAAGTGGTAATTCAGCTATGAAACAGACAAAGATCAGACTGATTTGAATTCTTTACCTTGACACAGCCTTATGCTGCACAGTTTGAAATATAATACTGCATTGAAAAGCTGCAGTGAGTTTTTCACTTTTGGGGTTTTTTTTCCTGTTTAGCGGGAAATCTGACGGTGATATGTATTACAAGTTATCTATACACTATGGAACATAAATCTAAGCTTCTTTCAGGACAAAAGGATAAGATTTGTTTTACAGGTAGGCTGGGTATAGAAAAGAGGTGAAAACGGAATTAAGAAAACTGCTCACTCCTGGAATTCTGCAGATTTAGTTCACACTGAAACAGAGTAATTGTTGGATTGATCATCTGATTGTTGTCTAAGCCAAATTTACATAAACCATAACTGCAGCATCAGCTTTTGATCTGCTGTAATTGTGGTAGCTTCCTGTCTGTAATGATTGGATGAAAACAGATATTTCCAGGCTTATTTGAATGGGTTTTAATAAAATAAAATGTGGTTGGTTTGTATCCTACATATTACGTGGTGCTGGTCTTTTTAAATTTTTTTTTCCCTGACAAACTCTACAGTTTCAGAATGACCCAGATAATCCTGGAGAGCTACTAATGTCAGGAAAGAAGCCAGTGTTCTTTGTTCTGACTATGCCACAGGCTTATAAGTGTAGCTGCACTACAGCTCTAAACTCTCCTCATGTCTTTCACCTCTTGACATTCAAAGATGTACACATTAACTTACTGGCGAGGATCATAGACCTTTTTCTTTCTTCCACCCATATCTGTAGCTCTTCCTCTGTTAAAATTTATTTTTATTGTTAAGTTGACTGTATTTAAGACTTGATGAGCCTATGTCCCACTTGCTTTTCTCATCCTCCTTAACCTTTTCATTCCTTTTAAGTGAGACTGTACTTTTTCCGAAAAGAAAAAAAAACCACACCACAACAAAAAACCCACAAAAAACACCCCAAAAAAATTTACTTCTTTATATGCTTGAAAACTCTATTGAAATGGTAATTGTGCTTTCAAGACTGGAAAGCACTCTGGGTATTCTAGTTGAGACCAACTGTTGTTTGAAAGAGATGGTGAAAGAGACAGATGTGCCTCTCTTACCTGATACATTCATTCTTCTTATGTTCATTAACCTATTAGTTATATTAGACAAATCATATTTATAAACTGCAAATTGGACATATCATTACCCCCTGTGAACAACTTGATCTTGCTTCAGCTTCCTTTTTATCACTTAATTTTTCAAATGTATCCTTGATAATTTGTTACTTTCTGTAACATCCTAAATAACTATCATGGTTTCTGCTTTCTGTGCTCCAATTTTCTTATTTTTTTTTCCTAAAAGGACTATATGTCATCCCTGTTCTTCTGAGTTCCCCTGCAGCTTTTAGCACTGCTAAAAGTCTTGAAAGTCAAGGAAGAGGGATTCACGTCACTTTGTTCCTTTGATATTTCTGTTTTACCATCTTTGTCTCTGCCCCAGCTCCCTTTCCCAGAATCCTATCCCTGACCCCTTGTTCCTTTCTTCCTACTCTTACAGATCTAATTTTTTTCAGATTTACCTCTCCATATTTGACGTCTCTTTAGCTTGACAAAAATCTTCCAAATATATTTCCATGACCTAAAACATCATGGTCTTGTGTGAGTGTTCCAATTTCTTTGTCTTCCTGATGTTTCTCTTTTCCAAGTACCTCCATGTTCAAGGGTTTCCTAGGCTTCCAGCAGTCTCCACAACAATATACCCATACTCAAAGGACACTTTTTTATTAAAAAAAAAAAACATTAAAGTAATTTTAAATCTTCTCTTTAGTTAAATTAGGATCTACCCTCAGTCATTTACTGGCTTCAAAATTTAAAAAACCTATCCTGGGCAGTTTAACAGCTGTCATTTATCAGTGACTTGGGAAACTGACCTCTGCATCTCTTTCCCAAATGTACTTTGCCCTTTGAAAGCTGTGTAAATTGCATTTTGCTTCATCTTTTATGCTCTTTGTCAACCTCTGGTAGACATCATGAGCTGGGGCTTGTTGGGATCCCCTGTCTCCATGTTGGAGTCAGCAGAAGCCATTTATGCAGCTCAAGGGGATTTCTAAGATGCTCGCTCTTTGGGCAGTGTTCTGCCCACTGGGCAGAAGCAAAAGATCAGATATAGCACTGCCTCTTGTCTACAGGAAGCATGACAAGACACACCTGGGTGTCTCACTGAGAACTTCGACCTCTGTTGGCTTTAGGGTAGCTACTGGCCTAACCCAAGCACTGCATACAGCATCCCGTCAGGACTCAGGAGCAACCTGGTACCAGGTCAGTCTATCATTAAAGAAAACGTCCTCCCACCAAAATCTTAGTTCCCAGAAGGGTGAAGGGCCTGTTCTTTGCTGCCTGGAAAATGGGAGCATATACTTAAGAGAGTAAAATGCCACTCCTGTCCTATTTCCATTGTGTGAAAATACCTAATGGGGGGTGAATGAAGAAGAGAGACAGATTCTCCATAGTGCCCACTGACAACAAAAGAGGCAAAGGGCACAAACTGAAACACGTGAAATTCTGTTTGAACACAAGAAAACACTTTTTTACCATGAGGGTGATCAAACACTGGAACAGGGTGCCCAAAGAGTTTGTGGAGTCTCCATCCTTAGAGATACTCAAAACCCAGCCAGACACAGTCCTAGGAAACTTTGTGTAGCTGACCCCCTTGGAAAGAGGGGCTGGACTAAATGATTCCAAGATGTCCTTTTCAACCTCACGACTGCAATTCTGTGATTCTCTAACACTGTCTTTAGATGGATTATAGGCGGAAACCTGATACAGGAATATTAATTGATGATAGTGGAAAGGGTACATCCTCAATTTTGGGGGGAAATGCTCCATTATAATGTTCTAGCCACACCAATTCTTTTAGAACCCTTCTATTTAATACTAAACAATTGGGGGATTCAGAGGGAACTTAAAACAGTGAGAATCAACTGTGAAAGTAACATGAAAAACAGTCCATATATATGAGCTACTAGTATTACCACTTTTTGATTCATGCTGGAGATTGTGAAGATTATGTTATTATGACTTTGCAGAAGGAGCATACACCTGGAATTTAGGATACTAAATCCTGTATTCTGTTTGCATACAGAATGGAAAGACAAGGTGTTATTACAAGAAACTAGAAAGAGGAATGTAAGGAGCTGTAATATACAGGCAATGTATTGACCGATGGTGTATGATAGGTAATAATTGCATGCATGGTAAGGAGGGAGCTGTGAAGAGAAAGATGAAGAGTAATGTTGCGTAAGACTATTTAAAAAAAAAAATACATCTGAAACTCTCAAAGAAGGCAAATGAGAGTTCTGCTGTATACCTTTAAAAATATTGAACTAGAAAAGAGTGCAAAGTTTTGTCGTGCATCCAAAGGGGCATTGCTTTTAGAACTCATGAAAGAAAGTGAGTATATATAATTTCCATAATATGAAAAAGGAGATTTTAAAATATCTGTACAGCTAAGTGGGGCTGAACTCATTTCCTGAGGAAAACCTGCTCTTAAGTACAGAGCTTGATGTTTGGAGAGCATTTCAGCTGAAGTATTGGCAGAACCTGGAACAGAAATGAGCTACTTACCTGAATATCCTGTCTGGGCATCTCCATCATGATTAGTACAAATGGAACATTGCCAGGCTTAGGGAGATGGCTGAGAAAGAATTTAATAATGGACTTTATATTCAATTTTTTTCCAAGCAAATGGGAATCTATAAATCTTTATGGAAAAGCTGCTCTTCTCTGTAGGCTAAACACTAAGCTACTTTGAATCTCTCAGTTTATAAATATAGAGAAATGTTTTGTCTGCCTTTTACTGTTTTTTCTTCTAGCTGAGGTCTAGTTGGGGAAGCACAAGTAGGTAAAACTGGAAAAAGCAAATTAAAGATGACTATTTACAAACAATCATTACAAGGCAAAGCTGTACAAAGCTTTATCAAATAGGTGGGTTTTGTTCCTAGAAGCCATATGTATGCTGGTTTCTTTCCAAACATTGAAGAAAGATTGTGCCTGAGTAGCAGATCTCTGGAATCTAAAGTCATATTAACAGCTAATGGTTAAGGCAAATAACACTAGGAAACTTATTCAAAGAATATTAAATTATAAAAATGTTAGATAAATATTTGACTTTATACATATAAACATATACCCCAGAAGTAGATTTTTTATAAAATGCTTGGTTTGTTCTATTTTGTTTTGTTTAGATTTTTGGCTATTTCACAGGAGAAAGCAATACCATGTCTTCCCAGCTGAAAGAAGAAAACATGGTTTTCCTTGTATCTGAAAAACAGCAGATTACTCATACAGGTGACAGACTTCATCTTGTATCCAAAACTTCTTTTTTTTTTTTAATACCATGTGTTGCACACTTTATTGAAAGTACAGTAGAAGATCTCATGCCTGTCTTTGCTTATTATTCAGGCTTCTTATGTGTCCGGAATATATGGTTTTTTACTAAACTCTTTGCATCTAAACACTTCATGCTGCCTTGCCCAGTTCTTTATTTTCGTAAATTATTTTGCAATTATGATTTTGTCTGACTTAGACTATTTATTTATGCAGTTATTCTTTGCCTTTCTGTATTTTTTAAATAATGTGGAAAGAACTAGCACATCCATAATGCATTAATGATATTTAAAAATGCAACATAATTATTTAAATCAAGTATAGGATAATCTATGATATAATGCATAACTGCCTTGGGGTTGGTACAAATATTCATTTCAGGAAGAGAAAATGTTCTTGATATTATGGTTCTATTTGTTTAGATTTTCTGGGTCTGTAAGATAAAGAGTAATATTTTGTCATTGACAGTTGTCAAGAGACAAGATGTGATTAAGGGTATAGTGAAGGTGCCCCATCTGGATTTCACAGTAACATCCTCTCAGAAAGGAGTACTAACTATTTTTAACAACCAGGTAATTCTCACTCAGACAAAACTTTTTTTATTATTCCATTAGGCACTATATATGGGAACCAAGTGAACTTTCATCTAGCATGCAAACTTACCCATAAAAATAGCTAGATATCTTTTTTTTATAAAAGTTAACTTTTTCTATATTTTTCAGTACAATAGGAAAATACACATTGTTATTTTCAATTATAAACCTACTGAACAGTCCACAAAAGTTGATAGAAAGTAGAGATGGCTAACAAAATACATTCTTAACAGAAGTTAGTTTAATAGAAAATAATCTGCATTTCTTTTTAGAAAAAGCTTCCCTTAATAGAAAATATGCTATTGAAATTGACTTTTGCATATACAGTAGAAACCAGAGAATGAACTATTTTCTACAGCTACTGAGAGTATCTAGAATGGACAGAAACATTTATCAGTTGTGTGCAAAGAAGAGTTATCCAATGCAGCAACATCTAGAAGCTTGAAAGTCTTGTATTTTCTGACAGTCTGCATGACACTGCTTCACAGTTACTCCCTTCATCAGCAAAGTGTAAGGAGATCTGTACCATTTTAAGAAGAACTTCAGGCTCGAGATGCTGCTAAAGTCAAATTTGTAAATGAGTATCTCAGGTGATTATATCACTATTTAGAGGTATGCACTTCTAAATGCTATGAGGTGCATCACACATCTATGCTTATTGGCACTTTACCTTTGTACAATTTTAATACAACCAGTTTATTAAAAATTGTTTCAGACAATGCAGTAAAGCTTTAAAGCAGCACAAATGCTTTCTAGGGGTTTTAGCTAGTTAGTGCATAATGCTTATGACAGGAACATGTAAAGCAAGAAAGCACTCCTGTGGATGATTAAACAAGTCAATACTGCAGTTTTGGTAAATACTGAAATAATTTATTTGAAAGCCTAGTTCTCCATCCTCCAGAGCATTATCCCTCTTATGTACCCACAAAAAATAATTTCACAAAGTATAACATTAAAAATAGCTCTCTTCCCCACCCTCCACCTCCCCATGTTGTTTTCAGGTTGAATTGCTACCTCCTCATAGACTGGACTGATGTCACTCTGACATCAGTGACTGCAGCGTAAATGATTTTACACCCAGCTGCTTAATGCAGTGAATTAGAGACCTCAAATCTCATGTATAAAACTGTATCTTCTGAAAAAGACTAAGGCATTACGACTGCAGTTGTTTACTCATGATATGATCTCTGATCTCAGTTGATCTGAGCAAATGAATTTTGACTTCATTAGAATTGCTGTGATACATCTTGATGCAAGGAAGAGAAAACTCTAATTCTTTAACATTGTCGTCATTCGAGTCCTGTTGCTAGAATATCACTTCACATCACAAATGCAAATATAGAGTTGGCACCTTTTGCATCATTCTTCTCTCAGAGACCAAGGATTTAAAGAGACCTGGCCTTAAAATCTCAAATAGTGAATTCTTTTGTCTAGTTGGCTTTGCAGCATATTGGTAAGGGAATATGAAGATGTTTGTTATTGAAACTTGAGTTTGATAAGAATTAATCAGATTTTTTATCAGGAAATAAGTAGTGTCAGTCATGTTAGGTGGCATGAAGAATGCTTAATTTAGTCTGTATATATCAGGATAGCTTTCAAAATCATCTCCTATTTCACCAGTGACAGGCTTCCATCATCTTCTATGTAAATTGTTAGTGAATCTAATTATTGTCTAAAAGAGGGCTTGGAGACTTTAATTAACCCTGGTTGCTGTGATAAAAAAATCCCATGTTCTCTTATATATCTGCAGCTATCGGAAATTGAAGTGAAGGCAAAGAAATATTCATTTGTAGACCAGCAGGTTCTCTATTTGAGGGCTAAGCATTGCTTTCTGCAGCAAATGTGGACCTAATACGCTTCAACACCTTTATGGAGCTCTGCATTATTAGCCATTTCCTGCTTACTCTAGAAAATGAAACAGTTACCCTTCTCAGGATCTCAGATATGGATGCTGCCTTGATCAGTAAAGAAGACCTGTAGGAGTAGGCAGCCTTGAGAAAAATTCTCTGTGCATGCTTTAGTTAATGTTACTGTAGATAAAGCCAAATCTGATAACAGTGTGTGGATATTAAACTCTTGATTAACAATAGTTTTAAACTCTGATCAAAGACTGTCCGTGATGACACTGGGCATCATACTTCTATGGTAAGAAAGGCTTTGATCCTAGCTTCTTAGTTTATGAAATGTGGAATTACTCGGATGAGAATGAGGCACCACTGATTTTTTACTGAAGATGAGCAGTGGCAAGAGGATTTGAAAAACAGCTGTGGGTATTTCAGAGGGAGAAGATTGAAGCTGCTGTTGAAAACTGAATAGTAGTTTTGTTAAAGGACAAAAAAGGTGACCCTGTCTCTACTGGATGGTGGTGACAGGTATGCCTACCACTCTGTGACTTTAAACACTAGGTTTTGAGTTACATGCTATGCTGTCCACCAATAGTTAACTTTGCTGAAAGATGCTGTACCGATATGGGTGTTCCTCTTTGCCGTCTAACATGCTAACTCTACCTGGTATTTTATCATAGAATCACAGAATGGTTTGGGTTGGAAGGGACCTCAAAGACCATCTAGTTCCAACCCCCCTGCCATGGGCAGGGACACCCTCCACTAGACCAGGTTGCCCAGCTGGCAGTTGTTTTGCTGGCACTAGTTGACAGGTCATCTGGGCCAGCATTAGCCTGGGTTTCTGTATGCCACATCCTACCTCTTACAGGAATTGGAGATGTTCTAGCTGTGCAGGACCATTAGAAGCACAATTCCATGAGAAGAACAGCTGATCTGTACTCAATGGGTATTTTTTTACTTATTTTGCTCACTCCAACATCTCAATTTTTAAAAAACAAAAACAAAACCGAACAAACAAAAAAAGCAAATCAACAAACAAACCATGAAACAATTGTGAGTGAAAGAGGAAGTTTAAGTTCCTCACTATGTATATAGGGGAACAGACAGTAGGTAGGTTAAAGATCTTTCTCAGAAGATCTTAACCACGAACTCTTTCTGTTGGCTATTATTCTGTACTGCCTGTGATACAGGAGAGCTGACTGTGTTCAGACTTTTAATTTAATTGCTAACTTGTTATTGTGACAATATATTTTTGTTTTTCCAGATGAGGATTCTGGCAACTACCAGTGTTGAAGTAAGTTAATTTTCCTCCTTCTGTTAAATCATTTGAATTAAAAATCAGCAGGTACTAAAGTGACATAATTAGAAACTGATAGAAAGTAGAGATGGCTAGCAAAACACATTCTTAACAGAAGTTAGTTTAATAGAAAATATTCTGTGTTACTCTATTGCTATTTCCAACCTTGAGACTTCTGCATAATTTGGTATAGGTTGCCATAGGTCAAATAGATTCAATTTATTCCTTTCAGTTATAGAAACAATTGGGTAACTTGATTTCTCTCCTCTGATAAAAAAGAAGCCTCAGATAAATTCTGCTTTTTCTGCCAAATCATCCTTTACCCATTACCTTTGCAGATTTTTTTCTTCTAAGTTCCAACACTTCAATTGTCACTGTAAAATTTAAATAAGGAAAATTATAAGTTCGTTAGTGAAAAACAGTTCTACATATTGTTAGGTAGTTAGGTATACTGTTGGCTACACAGTATATACTTTAAAAGCTCATTTTTACCCTGGGAGTATCACTGCAGATTTTAGGTAATGAGCTTCCTTCTGTAACCTGCAGGCACGAGAACTGTCATCAGGCTGAACAAAGTGACACGATCCCTTGCCCTAAAAGTCTGTGTAGGTATCTTATGCCAGGGGACAGTGAATTTTGTTGATTATCTCTCACATATTGTGAATGTTCTAAAATGCAGTAGAAATACTCCAGGCCACAAGCCCTACTTCTCCAACTCAGAAAACAGCTCTGGGCCGGGTTGCATTTCATTTGTTGCAAGGACTAATCCAACCTGTGGAATCAATGCAGAGAGGTAAACTATGAGAAGCGTTCTTGGGACCTATCGACTTTTGGAAACTTTGACTAGAATCAGCTCAGACCTTCTCCTACAGCTGTGTTATATGAGTGAATTTTAGTAGTTTGTTCCTGCTTTGATTGTAGAAATAACTTCCCCAGTCAAAATATGCCACGGTAGGAGGAAAACAGTGTTTGGTGCCCTTTCCCAGAGATGCCAAGAGGAAGAAGCTGGAGCACCAGCCTGATGTGGCAGTGGGCAGTAGGCAGCTGCAGGGTCTTCCTCTCTGAGCATTAAGCACTAATCTTAGAATGATTACTCAGTGGATGTGGAGGTCTTTTTGCTGTGGCATTTACTTTCTTTTCATCCTTTCTTTAACTACCACACTGAAAATAGAATTAAAATGGCTATTACTGGGCTTGAGGTTGAAGTTTTTGATGGTTGTTAAAAGATTTCTGTGTTTACAGAACAGAATATTTGAAGCCATTTTGTCTTAAAATCTCAAATCACAATGAAATAAAATTCTGGATTGTTTTGAGAGAATAAATACCACTTTCCGGGCAGTTGAAATGTATGATGCTCTTAAATTTGTTAACTTGGGAATTCTTTGAAAGATATATTTCCAGAATTGGGTTGGGTTTTTTTTATTTTAAAGTAAGCTTATTAAAACCGAAGCTTTGCATTTTAATAGCTTTTATCTAAATACTTATTAAAAATCAAAGGCAAATATCTTACGTGACTGTAAATCATCATCCATTTACTTATTAAAGATATGGTGAACTACACTAGTTGAAGACCTCAGCACCAAATGGTTATAATGTATAACTATGAATAATGCCTCATGATTAATTTCTGAATAGCTAAAGAGAGAAAGCTGCCTTTGCCTTGCAGGGCTTACATTTCTCTTTTTCAGGTCTGCAGAAATAACACTCCATTCTTTTCTCACTGCAATTATTATGCCATTTTCATCTGGTTTAATACTGTCATCAGTACTGCCACTAGCTAATCGATCAAGCTATACATTTGTAGGCATCTTTGTGCAAATGAAGTAAGGTATTGAATTCAGAGTTAAGTTATCAGACTCCAAACCTACCATCCATTGATAAACAATGATGCACGTAGAGAGTGGCCAACAAATTGCAGAATAATCCTTAGGTTCATCTACCCTCTACCATTCAGTGTTCTCATTCTTAAGATGTTTCAGAACAGAGACTTACTCAACCAGAGCAATAGAGGTCTTGGCCCTGAGGATAAGGCTGTGAAACACAGTAGTTCTAGGAATAAAATCCAGTGGATTGCAGCCATTAGAACTTCCCCAGCATCATGATGTTATAAATGGAACATGAACTATGAGTACAGATCATTTACTATTTTGTTCCAGGGATGTTACGGAGAACAGGTCACTTCAAGAAAACCTGATTTCATTTCTTAATGAGCTTATGTGACTGAGTGAAAATAAGAGACATAAACATAATACACTTAAAACTCTGTATAGTATTCCATTTAGTACCATACGACTTTCTGTTCTAAAATATGACCACTGAAAAAAACACTAGAGTGCATGTTAAGTGGATTAAGAATTGTTCAGCTGACAAGTCCCAAAAATAGGAGTCAGCATAGAATCATCACTGAATGATGATGGGAATACTAGTAGTCAACAAGTCACTTCTCTTGAAGAATGGAAATGAAATTACTTTTAAATATAGCATAGAAAAGCATAAACAGACCCAGGGGATGAGCCAGACAAGCTGAAACAGAAACTGTATTGGAAATGAGGGAGTGAAGATAGAGCCCTTGAGTGACAGGGTGGAACAAGGAAATAATGAAAGGGTTGATCTGGTGCAGTTGCCTGGTTTGTCTGTCAAGTACTGCAGTGCTAAGAGGAGAGATTCTTATAGCCTTTGCTCTAAAGCTGGCACTTTTTGCTTATAGTCTCTGGCAGACTCTTGTCTTCTATCAGCTACTTCTCAGCGTATCAAATTAATCTATTAATTTGTGCATTGCTTTCTTCAGGACTTTCATACTATTAGTTTCTGAGTAGTCTCAAACCACACTAGGAGCCAGTTTTGGTCAAGAACTTCCATTTCAGATCTTAATGATAGAGCACCATGCTGTTTGAGCAGCCTGTTTGTTCCACAGGCTGAGGTCCTTGAACAAGAACTGGCCTGGAAGGCAGTGCTAGCTCACTTGAATAATCTCTGTCTTTTTTAGGCACTAAGCTTCTCGGTGGACATTTTCTGGACCATGCTATGCAGGAAGCCAAATACAGTTATTATATTGGTCTCCCCAGGCCTTTATATCCACTGATCTTTGGTGTAATTTAAGTAATTTCACTTGGAATTATTAAAGACAAATTTAGTGCAATTTGTCTCAAGATGATAATCTTTCAGTTATATACATAAAAATACTTCTATTGCTACCTGTTCAAGGAAACTTCAATTTCTCTATGCTGGATCTTTCCCTGACTGGCAACTTCTAATAAACTGGTGCAGTAAACACATTTTTGTCTACTTTTGCTGTTATTTTATCAAATATGACTGTGCCTATAAATAATGCAAAAGGAAAGAAGAGGATAAATCTGGAGTATGTTTTACTAATTCTTGCTTTCTGCTGGCATATACAAATTGCACATCATGTGTTGAAACCTGAGTTGTTCATCTATTTTTTTTTAGATTGCCAGTCAGTAATTAGAAATATTTATCTTCTATTGAGAGAATCTTATAAGAGAAATTCTGTCTTGGTTGAAGTCTTTGGCCAACATTTTCCTCTTGTTGGAGTGTTCATTGCTGCTCTATCTGTGTCTTTCTCCTTTCATTCAAAGTTCATTGCAGTTCAGATGCTGTGAGGAAAATTTGAATGTGTATGCCATATAGTTTTATTTGTATGTGTATTAGACATAAGTTGATATATGTATCCTTTGTGTAGATCTTGTAAAAACGTGTTCTTATTTACTCTTCAAACCAGAAATGGTTTTAATGCTTCCTATGTTGTAATTTCTGACAGTTTTTCTGTCCTTTTTAGTGAAATAGTATCTTAATGATAATCATGTCTCTAAGCCAGTGGGTGCTACAATACAATGGCTAGGATGCTTCACTGTAAAAGAAAGATCAAGCTCAATTTTACTTGACTGTTTTTTAAATGTTTACTGCAAGAAGACCTTCCCTTTGATGAATTAGAGCATAGAGCTGTTTAAAGATCCTCCTTACTGCTTGCTTTTGATCTTCCTTTTGACTCTATACCATCTCACTGCCTGTGATAGCCTGCAAAACCTTTGCAAGATGCAGCTTTTACTTTGCATCATCACAAACCAGCACTACAAAATAGTAGCTTAATTACAAATGTAAAACCAGCTTTTTCATACCAGTTAGTCATTATTATCTGACACTATTGTAAGGACTCCAAAAAGCCACAGATAATAAGGTCTTCTGTAAGAATTACCAAGCAATCCATGAGGCCCTTGCAGTACTGACATTTTCCATGTCTTTATCGTAGAAAGCAGCGCAAGAAATCCTTGTAAATGTATTACCACTTGCCCACAGGCCATTAGGAAGGAGAGAAGCTTTCTCCTGCAATAGAGTGTTGACATAATTCTGTCAGGATTTTGGACCCTTTACACTTACAGCAAAATCAATATTGTGTACAGCAATGGAAATAAAAGTAGAAGCATCAGCAGCTGCCTTGAGTTCACCCGGGGTTTAGTCTTGTGCTTTTTGCTTCTTAACTCACTTTGTGGATGTAAACTGTATCTTTAGCAACATCGGTCACTCTTTTAGCTGTTTATCAAGTACTTCCACTGGAACTGGTTTTTAGAGGTTATTGGTAGGTATAGCTTACTTGAAGAACTGCCACAAAAGTGTTTTTTAAGTCTGTGTCAAATGTTTCTTTGTCATTTTAATCTAGAAAAGAAAGATATTTCAGTCAGTGTTATTTTATAGATGTTCTGGATTATTTTAAAATAATAGATAATTATGCCATTGCAGACAACAAAAAACACCTTGTATTTCAATACATGAACTTAATACAGAAGATAAATATAAAAGCCTATATAATAAACTCTGAAATAAGATAGCTGAAATAGGATTTTTAAAACTTACACAAATGGAAATGAAATGGAGCATATTCCATTTCAATCCCACTCTCATTTAGGAAGGTCCACTACATTTTTGGGGAAAAAAATCAAACAGCTATTAATGTTTCAAAAACAAAACAAAACCCCAAATCCTGGCCAGTATAGTAGTGAATTTGAGTTCCCAATCTTACACTTTGCAAGAGAAATTATTTTACATTGAGACCTGTATAACTGCAGGTATACTTTAAAGATGGCTTAATATGGGCAGATGTACTGTATTTGATCTACCTATTGGGAGAAATAAAATCATTTAATACAAGTTACTTATTTTCATGAACATTAATTTCAGTAGGGTTTGTATTATTACAACTGAAATTTTTACTGCCTTTTAACTTTCTTTTGTTTTGAACCAAACTGTATTCAAGAAAAAATTTTATAGCTGCTTTACCATGGATGTTGTAGCTTAAATTTCCTCTCCTCAGAGTGCTTTTTTCAGTTGTGTCACAGTTCAGCTAACAGTATAGATGTATTGTGTCCTGTCATGTGCAACATCTGTGCATCTGAGGTGAGTCACTGATAACAGAGGTTGAGCCTGGCACCTCTGTAACTTCATGTATGAGCTATTCCTGGTGTTAGAACTCTCAGTTCTGTTATCTGGGGATGGATCTGGCAGCTGCTAGTCCAGAGTATATGGAATTTATGTGGAGATGGCTTAAAATATGTACTTAAAGAAGGTTATAAATTTACAGAGAAAATCCTGCTTTAGCTACCCTTTTTATTTTCATCAGGATACTGCTTGGATCACTGGGTGTGATTTCCTACCTCAGCTGAAATGTGTCGTGGCTGTAACTGAAAGGACAGTCATCGTTTGGGACTACAAATCAAAAGGGAGTCAGGTAGTACATTGGATCAGGCAAAAGTTAAAGAGGAAGCCTGAAAAAGATTATTCTTTGTTTTCAATGTAGATTCACATTCCTTTTGTCTAACAGGACGGAGGCATTAACTTTTGTCTTTGTAGGAACTCAGTGAAACAGTGGAGTTTATACTAAAGAAGGAATACCTTTTCCACACCAAATGAGATTATTAGACTCTCTCAAAAACAGAAGAAAGAGGAGAATTTTGTACTGTGTTGCAAACAAAGCCCCTCAAAAATTTATTTATCTATACATCTAATGCATGTGTGTACATGTATAGCTAATGTGTGTGCATGTGCATATGTATGTTTCAGAATCTCTTAAGAATCAAGGGACAGATTTCCCAAGGAATTTAACATACGGTCCTTTGAGGTAACTTCCTGATTTAAAGAAAATATTTCTTCATATCCTGCATTTTGTTCAGGACTTTTCAACAGCAAAAGCATCTTGATGTTGACAGTGTATGTCCAAACAGATAGCTTTCTTGAATGCCTTATTACAAAATATGATTTTTGCAAGGATTTCTGACCCATACCTTAGATTTTCCCTCCTGTTTCTGGGGCTTTTCTCAGCAATTCTGAGTTGGCTGAGAAGATTAGAGGAAGCAAATTAAATATTTTAGGATAAGATGAAGCCTTAGGACTTTTTTTTATTGTTCTCAATATTAAAAGGTCTCTCCCCAAGCTCAGAGAGGTCAATGGAAGTCTTTCTGTCAATCCAATTGGATTCCTGGAAAGGAAGGCTCAAAAATGTATTCTCCAGTCATTATTTTCCAGGCTTCCTCCAGACATTACATCAGTGAGAACTGAAACTGTCCTATGGCTGAATAGGAGTAGTTTTCTTTCAAGACCAATGGAATAATATATAGACAGTTCTGTATCTGTGTTATGTCTCTTTAATGTTTCTGCGTTACACAGACAACATTGAAGCAGTTAATGCCTATGACATGTGAACAGTTGCCAGTTTAGGTTGGCAAGGATATTTTAATCAAATAACAGATGGAGTCAGGCAGTAGAACCAATAAACTGTGTAATGCAGATGACCCAAAATCCCATTCCCAGGACTTCTCAGGCTAGCAAAATACCACAATGGCTTGCAGCTGTATCATTCCCACTATCTCAACTCCTGAAAATTAAAAGACCTGCCCATAAATGTACACTTGGTACTCCCAGGCTATATTCATAATTAGGACTCTGATATAATTTTTCTCTGTGTATTATTGCGGCATTTTGTGGTTTGAATAATTCTTTAATTTGGCTATTTCCCATTTTCTTACAGACAGCATCTTATTTTTTAACAGGAAACTGTATACAGTCTTAGAAAATATACCATCCCATTTAGTATGGTGGGATCCTCCCTAAAATTTGTAAATGATAATTCCTCACTGAAATGGAAAAGGCTACCTATGAAATAAAGCCTCACTGAAACCCTTAAAGTTTTAATTTAATTTCACTTGGTGATGATCTTCCATGAGTTTCTAATACCAGGAAACACCTAGCACAGGGGGAGCTTGAAAAAACAAAATCAAGAATTGAATGCTGATGTAAATAGATAAGCATGATACGTTCAGTCAACTTATCATGTGGAATATCTAATAAACCATCTACCATATTTCACAGAATAATTGCTTTATCATCAAACCAATGGAAAATGCTCTATGCTGTGTTTGCACGGTGGCTATGTCAGAACGCCTGGCTAAGGATAACATCCTAATGGGAGATTATAAGGGTTACGTTCACCTGCTTACTGTAACCAGTGATGACTTCAGATTGAAACAATGTAAAGGCAAAAAAGAATCACAACTTCAAGTCTTGGACTCCAAAACTTTTAACATGTAAGTTGCTTATTATCAGTATGGCTTTTTTTTTTTTTAATTTGTGTTTTCTCTGACCTAAATGGAGGATTAGCTTTTGTGTGTAAATTAGCCGCACCTAACAAAGAAAATTTTTCAAACTGCAGTAAGTATGGTTTGCTTGTTATCGTGTGAAGGAAATGCCAAGTGCGAGGTCCTACACATGGGTTGGGGCAATTCCAAGCACAACTACAGGCTGGGTGGGGAATGGATTGAGACCAGCCCTGAGGAGAAGGACTGGGGGGTATTGATTGATGAGAAGCTCAACATGAGCCAGCAATGTGCGCTTGCAGCCCAGAAAGCCAACCGTATCCTGGGCTGCATCAAGAGTGACCAGCAGGTCGAGGGAGGTGATCCTGCCCCTCTACTCCACTCTGGTGAGACCCCACCTGGAGTACTGTGTCCAGCTCTGGGGTCCCCAACATAAGGACATGGAGCTGTTGGAGCAAGTCCAGAGGAGGGCCATGAAGATGGTCAGAGGACTGGAGCACCTCTCCTATGAGGACAGGCTGAGAGAGTTGGGGTTGTTCAGCCTGGAGAAGAGAAGGCTCCGAGGAGATCATATTGTGGCCTTTCAGTATTTAAAGGGAGCTTATAAGAAAGATGGGGACAGACTGTTTACAAGGGCATGTGGTGATAGGACAAGAGGTGATGGCTTTAAACTGAAAGAGGATAGATTTAGATTAGATACAAGGAAGAAATTCTTCCCTGTGAGGGTGGTGAGACGCTGGAACAGGTTGCCCAGAGAAGTTGTGGCTGCCCCCTCCCTGGCAGTGTTCAAGGTCAGGTTGGATGGGACTTTGGGCAACCTGGTCTAGTGGAGGGTGTCCCTACCCATGGCAGGGGGGTTGGAACTAGGTGATCTTTAAGGTCCCTTCCAACCCAAACCATTCTGTGATTCTATGATTCTAACGACATCTCAATTTATATTCCTAGTGTTAAACGCAAGCTACATGATGACTGGGTTGTGAAAGTTAAGTATATTTCTGACCTAAATTGTTTTGGATCCTGCTCCTCAGACAGCGTTCATTCATTTGTTTTGGATAACATAAAACGACTAGAGGACAATTTGTAAGTATATGACATCTTCTGAAAAAATAGACATTTTGCTGTATAACTCTGCATGAGATCAGTGCCTTGCAAGATGCCCTTCTGTTGTATTGAAGGAGTCTTTTCTATAAGCATTGTTAATACAAACAAAAATACAACTACTTAAATACTTGAACATTTTTGTTTGTTAGCTTTTGATGTAGGAGAGGACTGTCCATATATGTTTATTCCTCACAGCCCTTAAAAATAAGTTATGTTGGCAGTGTTGTCTGCTCCAACTTCTCAGCAGGCAAATTTTAGTTAGAAAATTTATTGCTTTGTTATACGTATAGGATGTATCCGTTCATTTAAAATCTATATCTACACAAATATATATGCAACTAAGTTTCATTTACAGTTTCAGTTTCACAAGTTTCAGTTACCTAAGCTTAAACCAAGAAAGCAATTTATTCTGAGGGCTGTGAAATGGATTTACCATGCAGCAGGAAAGGGGTTGTGGCCTCCTTATTTGTTCCATATCATTTGTATGGCCCATCAGTGCTATAGCTGATTCCAAGCCTTACCGGTCTGTGATTTTAGAACAGTTTATAGCACAATTAAAAAATAAATAATACAAACACAATCTGATGTAAAAAGGAACTATAAATAACATATAGATAGAAATTTTAATTCAAATATCTCAAAGCATTATAAACGTTAGATCAGCTTCACAATTCCTCTGTGAGGTACATCAAGAGATTAATAGATTTTTAAGGCTAGTAGTAGCAATTATGATAATCTGTTTTATCTCTTCTATAACAGAAGACATAAATATTCACATAGAAATTCTTGCATCAATCCAATAACTTTAGGTTTTATGCGTATTACATGTCTGTTATGGATGGGAAAAGTGAAGTATGAAATACTTATAGCTTGTCCAATGTCACATGCTGTGTCAGGAGAAAAGCTGATAAACCCAGCTATTTGCTGGGAGTTTTGGGAAAATATAATTAATTTGAGGACAAAGAAAAAAAAGACTGCAGAGCCAAAAGTATAGTCAAAAGAGTATATGCTACCACCATACACTGTTTGTTATACAGAATATTAACTGCAAATATCTTGGTAGGTCTTTTTCATTTAAGACTGATTATCATTGTTTCTCCAGTTCCAATAAATACATTTCTCTAAGCAGATTCATGCAGCAGCTGAATGAAATTATATTTAGACAACTGAAAAATTACACAGCTGTTAAAATGAAATTAATAGCCCTAAAAATAACTATGGATCAAATCACTTTGAAATGGCTATTCCATAAGTAATTATGGTTGAAATATATGATTTACGGGTTCTAGCAAAATAAATTTCCCCAATTAACTTTGCAGCAAGCAATTGTTATTGTGCTTGAAGAGAGATGCAATGTATCTTGTCTCCTATGTGACTGTTAAGTTTCTTTGTGGATAATGGCCAATGTGCAGTTATAATCTTTTCTTGTAAAGTATCTAAAAAAAGGGAGGTGTGGATGGGATCACTGGGTGCTTCCATTGCAAGGCTTGGGAAGGGCTTCACACTGCTGAAACCTCGTATTCACACTGGTATTAGAAAAGTATCAAGACCATTCATTAAAGAGCCAATGGACAGTAATATAAAAGTATCAGATTTAAGAAATAAAGGAAAAAGATGAGAAATCCTGAGGAAATCTGCCGATCACACATTTAAATCAATTACTTGCTATTTTATACCATCAAGAGAATTAAGACGCCTCTGTTAGAGCTCTGGAAAGAAAGCTTTGCTCTTCTCTAAATAATAGGGAGTGAACAGCCTTTTATTTACAGCTGCCTAGAAAGAACAAGCCCTTTCATTAATCCTCAAAGTTTCCGGAGTCTTTTGCCAAATTTACTGTCATCTCCAGTTATGGTTTTCAAAATCCATGGTTAGTCTCTAGCTGAGAATAAATGAACTACCTACTTGTCCAGATTTTAAAGAAAAAAATTAAATGTGTGCTCATTTAATTCTGTATAGCTTAATTACACTGACAGTTGCTGTTTCCTGGGAGAGACGGATGTTAGCCATGCTATTGCTGACTCCAAAAATCAAGAAAATATTTACGTATTGTAGCAATGTATGAAACATGGAGAGACAAGCAGAAGTTGCTCAAAGGATGGGTTTAGAAGGGACACTGAGTCAGTCTCAGTCTGTGTTGGGTTTTTTTGGGGTTCCAGTGGTTTTGCAGTTGAATGCAACAGAATAATTCAGTTGAGTTTCAGAAACTTGCAGTCTCTTCATGTTATTATACAGCACAAAATAGATAAAATAGAGACTATGCATTATACAGTACATTATATGTAAGCGGCAGAAAAGCAACTGCACTTCCTTTATGCAGAGGCCACAATAGACCTCCATGTCTGAAACAGGCAAAGGCAGTTGGTTTGATACTTTTCCTCAGTGGTGAACTGCTTTAAGCATGCACACATGTGTGAAGGCTTACTTTGGCAACAGCTACCATTTTGGGATTCTGTTTGGAGCACGAGTGATAAAGGATTCAGGTGTTCAAATCAGAGATTTATTACTTTAATGGCAAGTGTCCCCTGTTCCCATTTCATTGATGCTAGTACCTAAGTCAGTGTTATAAATCAATTTGCTTTTAACAAGAGATTGTATAAATTATGCAGCCATTCTATATAGCACAGAAAATCGGAATGACTGTAGACTGTATTTTCCTCTTACCTGATTAACTGTTTTATTAATGATTTCAGACCTGTAAAGGAATTTTCTGTCCCTAGAGGGGTCAATGCCTTCACATACTGTGGAAAAGCAAAAGTCATTGTCACTGGGGGTAAGTATTGGGTTTTTTTCCAAGAGATTGCTCTGTTGTGAATTTTTTCCCAGTTAAATAACAGCAAATAAAGCTGATTTAGTATCTTAAGGATTTCAATAATGGCTTCTGTCTTAAACGATAGTAAACACAGGTCTTACTTTTAATTGTTGGGAGTCTGAAAAAATACAGTTCCTGACAGGAATCTATCAAGGGCTCAGTCTGGGTTTGATTCAAGTATGATGTTATTTATATAATAAAACAGGAGAAACAGTATGTTGAACTACTCTAAGGCACCTCTCCAAGTCACAGTGGCGACTGTCCGAGCCAGGTTATACACATTACTCCTTGCAGTATCAGCAGGGCTCCCATCCTTTCCTAGTACTCTTTGGCCTTCCTTTCCTGTCTTAAGCAATCACATTGTCCCAACTTAATACTTTCTGTTGCTCTTCTTTCTGATCACATTTGCCCAAAATTTTACTGTTCGTTCTTTCTCCCAAAGCAGACTGCAGAAATAGCACACTTAACATCCATTTCTTCCCTGTTATCCAATAATTTTATGTGCCTTTCTATTGCAGTGGGCATATTTTGTGCTGCAGAAATGTGGCTGGAGTATGGCAGCGGTCTTGTTTGTATATTGTGTCTGACAGGGTGGTGCCGTGCAGTGACATCGATGCTGCCTATCTCCAAGTCTTCAGCATGAGAGTCTTGCTTAAAACTCTGTTAAAAATTGTTTTGAACAATGTATCACATAGCAACTCTTATGTCTATATTTAATAATAAGAAAAAAATGGCCAAGGCTCTGCTGTCCAGCCTTGATAATACGCAACACAGTAAAATAAATTGGGGGAAAAAAAAAGACCTAGACATGGGAAATAATGCAATTCAAGTTGAATTGTGGCAGTTTACCAAAGGGAAATCTGCAACAGATATCAAAATATATATCAGACAGTTCTATTGATTTTGTAGACACAAGATTTAAAGGGAAAGCAATAGGGCTATAGGAAAGTTATTAGTGATAATTCTGAAGTTCAGCCTTGGGGGAGATCTTATTTACATTGATTACCTTGTCATAAGAAGTAGTCTGGAGAAATTTACTGATGACATAAAGTAGAGACGCCCTATAAAACAGAATATGGTTACTATTTCCTACAGGTAGAACTGGAGGATTTTAGTATAAAAACAGGGTGAAGTGTCTGAATAGGAACTAAATAAAATTTCTATTAAACACTGAAAATTCTTCTTATAGAAATAGCAGAAGAGGAGAAAAATCTGTATCAACTTCCTAAGAAAATAAGAATAGCTACGCTAGGCCAAAGGTCTGCCCACTATCCCTTCACCAACAGTGGCCAGCAATAAACACCTATGGCAGAGTAGAGGAATAGGGCAATCATGCAGCAATACTTGCCCAAGGCACCTGTGTTAGTTGAAATACCTGTTTTACAGGTAACAAAGCATTAACTTCTCTGATTTTGACACTAGCAAAACCTCATGTTGTAGTGGAATCCACATATGGTTGATATGAGCCATGTTTAAGAAAGATTAGTTGAATATGGAAAAAGAGTGGGGGAAACCTATCACATAGAGACTAAATCTATCACACAAAGACTAAAAAGTGTATTTTTTATATCCTAGCAAAATGACAATTAACAAGGAATACCAATGGTATCTATAAAAATATCAGGAGAACAAATATTAGAGAAAAATTAGACCAATGATGTTCGGAAGAGTCTTCTGAATAGTGGCAGTTGCAGAAAGAAATGGAGCTTTTTGAAATTTTTGAAAAGGATAGATTACATATTTGTCTGTGATGGTTGGAGGCTACACTTGGAATGCAGGACTTCCTATCCCATCTAAGCAGCTAGCTAATCAGAATATTTTAGAAGGACATGAGCTTTCTCAACACTGCTTTTTAATTTGTCTTGACTTTCACTGCACAAAAGTACAGAAAGCATGGGCAACATGACAAAAAGTTAATATTGTGTTCAAGGACTCTGTAATGAAGATTTTGAAAAAGTATAGGAATTGTACTTACTTCTAACAATCTTCCAATCTATTCCTGGATCATAACATTTACATACCCTTGATTTGGAATCCTGTCTTGCTTATTCACCCACTGGCCTTCATCATGATATTAAAAGGCATCCTCCTGCCTCTCACCCTCATTCCCAATGCTTAGCCCTGATGCTTCCTTTGAACAGAAAACGAAATTTTTCCTGAGATGGATTACTAAGAGTGACAGAAGAGAGTGGGAATGCATGGCCAAAGACAATGACAGGGTGGGATCATCTCTCTCAATTTCACTGTGAAGTTTAGATCAGCCAGGGACTACTATGAAGCTGCACCCAGAATTAAGAATAATCCTTCAGCGCTTGAGATATCCATCTAATAAAGTATTCAAAAGTTGAGCTTTAGAGTTCAGTTCTCTATTAATAAAATACACTGCTCACAATGGCACAGCAGTCAGTCAGACTAGAGCACACTATGTTTGCCTCTGTATCTTAAAAGCCATCCCTCTCTCTTGTCTGGCTGAGAAATGCATGTTGATGATCAGGTTAATGAGAGAATTAAACTGTTTCAAGTGAACATAAGCTAGTCTTGCTGATTAGCAAGCCTGCAATTTTACCTGTAACATGCCCTAAAAATCAAAGACCAGAGCAGTTAAATAATTCAGGAATCATAATATATAGATTTCTTGGTGATGTGCAAACATTTGTAAAACATTATGTTTACATGTCACATTCAGCAATTAAAAGGAAAAAAAAAATGCAACCTTTGATTGAAGGCTAGCTTCTGAAGTATTCAGTGGGGATAAATCTGCTAACCACTTTACTAAGCCCCAATGTATTGTTATTTAGCCAGGTTCATAGCACAAATGGTATGCAAAATACCACAATGTATTATTGCACTAGCAAGTGACTATTAAAAAACTTATGTTTTAACACCCATACTCTTCCATAATTTATTTGTTGTATTTGAATATGCTCACAAGTTTGCCAGTACTGTGACACAACCAAATTTTGTCTTCCAGATATTTGACATTTATAATAATGAGTAAGAAAGATACAAGCAAACCTGGTACAGAGTTCACTTTTCATGCTAAAAGCTAGACTGCTTCAACCAATAAAGTGATAAAAGCCTGATAGTGGCCTAAAATATGGACCCCAGAGTAATTTAAAATAACTTTTCTGTGTAGCGTTTTGCATTAATATTATATTGAATGCTGAAGTGGTATGATTTTCCTCTTATTCTGTATCCATTTCGATTCCAACTATGTCTTAATCATCACCTCAGGGAATAGCTACAGTTAAAATCAAATTATGTATGCATATAAAAGCTGGAGATGATCAGTTTTAAATTATATGATACATCAACTTCTAACCCTATTATTTCTTCAAATCCAGCTATTGTTCTCCTGTGAGCACTAAAGTAGAAGAAAAACTATTATTAATTTCTAAATCTAGCAGTAGCAGCTTAAGACTGATAAAAGGAAGTCCTCTGCTTGCTCAGTATCCTTTGTGTATTCCTGGCACAAGTGAAGTAACTGGTAACTTCTTTTTTTTTTTCTTCCCCACCCCAGGCACTATACATTGGTATTGATATTTTCAGGAATTTCCAGGAATCCTAGTTATAGAAATTATATCCCAGGGCTCCACTAATACTAGCTCTCACAATCATAAGCAGACTCTTTTCTATGATGCAGTCTAAATTTAAGAACATATGAAGACATAAAAAGCAGCACAAAAAAAAGAGAGATTGCTCAATATGATAAACATATGAACTTCTGTTAGTTTACCAGATGTCTAACTGTTCTAAAGAGTTTTTGCAGACATTATAACCCAAGATTATTTAAAAGGCAGGCTTGAAGGAATGACAAGTTGTTTTAAAGAATAAGAGGTACTTCTGTGTGCGAGGAGCAGCATAGAAAGAAAACAGGAGTTACATTTTTCTTTTCTAGTTTATCAGAGGATGCCAAGCTAAGCCTAGCATTTTTTCCATTCAAAAACGCAATTGTTCTCAAGGGGGTTTCAACACCACTGAAATACAGACATCTCAGCAGACTTGTAATACCACACAAATTGCAAAGCCATGTGAGCAAGGGAGACAGTCTGACAAAGGATCAGATGTTCAAAGAATGCATTGGAATCCATAACATCTAGCTAGAATAGAGCTGTTGTCATAGAATCTGACTTAAAAAAAAAAAAACCCTAAACACATGCTTTCATAATTATTTATCTTGGAATGGAGAACACCGAACTGAGCTCATTATGATTCAAATCACTGATTTCATAGAAGCTTTAAAAATTGTTTTCTGATGTGTAGACAGATAATTCTTCTTCAAGCTTTTCTTGAATTTGCTTTGTACCAATGCCTTCTGTGTCATGGTTCTGAATCCTGGAGGCATATTTGGAGCACAGAGAAATAAATGTTCCAGCAAATGTTCCAGTGAAGCAGTGAACCAGCAAATGTTAGGGCCAATCTGGCATTAGTCCAGAAAGAGGGGAGAGAACATGTCTACTGTAACCAAATCCACCATTATCTCAGCATCAGTAAAAGGAACAAAAACTAATCCACTACTTCACATGAGAAGCAAACAGCATTTTTAATGTAGGGCAAGGTTTTCTTTACTAATGACATTTGTTCTTCCTGCTAATACCTTAAGTAAAGAACACGTATAGCCTACTTCCTGCCATGCTTGCAGCATAGACAGCTAATCTAGAATAGTTTTACCTGAAAGTCTTGCTGAAAAGAAACTGGTTCCCATTGAAGTTACTGCTGGTCAGCTAGTTATCAATGGTTCCCGTTTCCCATGTGGAAGTTATTCCTCCACTGTGCCAGTACAGCTCTTTGTATGGTTGCATTCTCAGTCACACTTGTGAAATGATCTGGCATAAACCAAAATGACTTTCTATTGTAGCTATTTTAAGAGTAGATAATTTTTCTCCAACAAGCCTCTCTCATTTAAAGAGAGGCGACATAAACAGTGCAATCAATTTAACTGAGAGGACAATAATGTTTAATGGAGAAAAAGGGAGATGGGGTTCTCCTAAATGAATTACATATTGCTGTATTAAGAAGCAAAGGAATAGATCTCTATTAAGAAGGAAAGGAATAGATCTCTGTAGAGAGAGAGAGAGGGACTAACTAATGACAGTAGGTTGAAAAAGCTTAAGGAAGATCCCTGGAGAGCAGACTGCAAGAGCTGACCTTTAACTCCTCTTTTGTTAACAAAATTGAGCTGAGCTTCACAGTCTTGAAGTTTTGTGAATATTCTTTTGGGGCATGTACTTCCTAATCTATGATTTTTTGGCTTTTCACACTTCACTTTAAGCTGAGAGAAAACTAAAAGCCAAACTGAAGTCTAGATAAAATGTGGCTGTTTCATTTATTATGTGTCAAAATAGAGTGTTCAGCTAATTGCATACAATTCATACAATTGCAATATTTGCCAGGAATTGAAAGTTAAAATATAAATTAATTAATGTCAAATTTAAACTGGGCTCATGTTCTCTTGAAACTCATGTGAAAAATATGAAATATTGCAGAGCACTAGGTACAGTTGTGTTTGCATCAGTATGTAAACCCAGGATGTGTTTACTAACACATTTTTAATATCTTTGTGTTTTGAAATATTTATGAAAACTATTATGAAAATAGTACCAAAAGATTAATCTATAATGTAAACAAGGATTATTCCCTAAATTGTAGGTAAAATTAATGTTTGAACATACAAATAAATATGAAACACCTAATTCCCATTTAATTCAAGACACAAAATCACTCATCAGCAGTTATTGTCTCCTATCTGCCCTCAACTTCCATGTCTGTTCCCCTTCCTGTTCTTCACGTCCACCCTCTTCCATAGAGGTGGTCATCCCTTCATTTCCTAGCTAAATGGAGACAAGTATTGTTCTGACATTTGTGTAAATTAGATCTTTGAAGGGGAAAAAAATCTGAGCCCCAATTCTATTTCTGCTCCTATGGGACTAGCACATGTAGTCACATCCAGTGTCCCTGACATTCCTCTAGCAAAATAAAAAGGCTTTGAAAGGCAAATCAGTTATGTGGGTTTAATACAAGTTTGGGCATAAGCTGGAATCCAGCCCTTGGAATGAAAAATTCACATTCTTAAGTGGGAGTTGCCTACATGGTGAAAGACACTTATCAACACTAAGCTCTCCATTATGAAGCTTATTTGTAATACCAGTGACTATTCAGTCTTTCTGACTGTATATATTATTTTTTTTTCTTTCAGGTCATGACAAACTGCTTCGCCTGTGGCATCCTGCTATTAATAGTAGGCCCACAGAGAAGCTATCAGGACATCGACATAGTGTTGTGGAAATTGTGACAAATGAAAAAGATCAACATGTCATTAGCCTTTCCTCTGCAAAGGTAAAACACTTGTCTTAACTTCATGGAAATCAATGCTATAAATGCAGTTAGGAATCTGTTTTTGAGTAAGTACTTCTTATAGTATCTAGTCCTAATCTCGTTGCTTATCAGTTCATTTATTTTAATAAAAAGGTGGAGTTTTAGCTTAGAATTTCCAAATTATTTTATATTGAGAAGAAAAACTAGAATGGATCAATTTGGCATATTTTCTTTTTGAATGTGACAAAAGAATAGTTACAATAGTAGATATTACCATTACTTTGAGAACTGCCAGAATTATAACATAACCTGTACCTGAATGCTTCATTCGGTAGTAATCCCCTGCAAAAACTTCCTACAGCTTCATTTACCCTTCTCTCTGCCTGTCAGCCTACTAAATCCATAGGTGGAGTTTTTCTTACACTGGTGACTCTCTACATCACGCTCAACTATTGACCTCTTTCTGAAGAGTGTCTTTTACAAGGCTTACTGATCCAAAACATTGTCCATGAACAGGAATACTAATAAAATCAATAATAAAACTTCTTCAACCAAATACTGCAAGATTCTGTTGGAAGTGGATGGGTTTCCTTTAAGTTACTGGTAGAATCATGGCATTGGTGGTTTATCTCGTTTGTCAAAATGAGACTGTTCGGGAGAGAGTAAAAAGTTCTAAAAATATGTGCAAAAATAAATGAGAATCCCCTGAAGGAGTAGTTATGAATGACTATGGAGCTCTTTCAAGAGTTGTCCTATGCAGTATTTTCACTATTCAGCAGTATTCAATATTTTCATTAACATCCGCAATGATGGAATAGAGAACATACAGACTAAATTAACTGTTGCCCCAAACTGGTTAAGGCTGCAGGCCCTAGGCAGAAGTATTAGAGTTCAGAATGGTCATTAAAATTGAAGCCACGGTCTGTGGAAAACATCTCCTACAAAGCAGTAAGGATGTAATATAGTTAGTCTACTGAGATATCCATGTATCTCAAAGGTTTCCATCTTTTCGTTCGGTTATGTAGGAAATGTTACTGAGCTATTTATTCTATCCATGCCACTCCTCTGCCATAACTGCTTATCACTGTTCATTGAGGTGCCAGTAAATACCATGTTTTTATGTCTTTAATCCTAGTCTTAGAATCATAGAATCATAGAATGGTTTGGGTTGGAAGGGACCTCAAACATAATCTAGTTCCAACCCCCCTGCCATGGGCAGGGACACCCTCCACTAGACCACATCCAAAGCCTCATCCAGCCTGGTCTTAAACACTTCCAGGGATGGGGCATCCACAACCTCTCTGGGCAACCTGTTCCAGTGCCTCACCACCCTCACAGTAAAGAATTTCTTTCTAACATCTAATCTAAATCGACCCTCCTTCAGCTTGAACCCATTACCCCTTGTCCTGTCACTACACTCCCTGATAAACAGTCCCTCCCCATCTTTCCTGTAGGCCCCTTCAGGTACTGGTAAGCTGCAATTAGATGTCCCCGGAGCCACCTTTTCTCCAGGCTGAACAACCCCAACTCTCTCAGCCTGTCCTCACAGGAGAGGTGCTCCAGCCCTCTGATCAGCTTCGTGGTCCTTCTCTGGACTTGCTCCAACAGCTGCATGTCTCTCCTGTCTCTCTCAGGCCGCCAGAGCTGGACGCAGTACTCCAGATGGGGTCTCACAAGAGTGGAGTAGAGGGGCAGGATCACCTCCCTCGACCTGCTGGTCACGCCTCTTTTGATGCAGCCCAGGACACGGTTGGCTTTCTGGGCTGCAAGTGCACACTGCTGGCTCATGTTGAGCTTCTCATCAATCAATACCCCCAAGTCCTTCTCCTCAGGGCTGCTTTCAATCCATTCCTCGCCCAGCCTATAGTCGTGCTTGGGATTGCGCCGACCCACGTGCAGGACCTTGCACTTGGCCTTGCTGAACTTCATGCAGTTCGCATGGGACCACCTCTCCAGCCTGTCAAGGTCCCTCTGGATGGCATCCCTTCCCTCCAGCGTGTTGACCACACCACACAGCTTGGTGTCGTCGTCAAACTTGCTGAGGGTGCACTCGATCCCACTGTCCATGTCGCTGACAAAGATGTTGAACAGTGCCAGTCCCAGTACCGACCCCTGAGGAACACCACTCATCACCGTTCTCCACTTGGACACTGAGCCGTTGATCACAACTCTTTGAGTGCGACCATCCAGCCAATTCCTTATCCACCATGTGGTCTATCCATCGAATCCATGTCTCTCCAATTTAGAGACAAGGATGTCGTGCGGGACAGTGTCAAATGCCTTGCACAAGTCCAGGTAGATGACGTCAGTTGCCCTTCCCTTATCCACGGACGCTGTAACCCCATCATAGAAGGTCACCAAGTTTGTCAGGCACGATTTGCCCCTAGTGAAGCCGTGCTGGCTGTCACCAATCACCTCCTTATTTTCCATGTGCCTGAGCATAGTCTCCAGGAGGGTCTGCTCCATAATCTTGCCAGACATGGAGGTGAGACTGACCGGCCTGTAGTTCCCTGGGTCTTCCTTTTTACCCTTCTTAAAAATGGGGGTTATGTTCCCCCTCTTCCAGTCAGCGGGAACTTCGCCGGACTGCCAGGACTTCTCAAATATGATGGAGAGTGGCCTGGCCACTTCATCCGCCAGTTCCCTCAAGACCCACAGATGCAACTCATCAGGTACCATGGACTTGTGCACCTTCAGGTTCCTTAGATATTCTCGAACCTGATCTTCTCCTACAGTGGGCAGTTCTGCATTCTCCTAGTCCCTGCCTTCTGTGACCTGGGCAGTGTGGCTCAAGGATTTGCCAGTGAAGACTGAGGCAAAGAAGTCATTGAGTGCCTCAGCCTTCTCCATATCCTGGTTAACCAGGTCACCTGTTTCATTCCGGAGGGGACCCACATTTTCCCTCGTCCTCCTCTTATCACTGGCATACCTATAGAAGCTTTTCTTGTTGTCCTTGACATCCCTGGCCAGACTAATTTCTGTCAGGGCTTTGGCTTTCCTCACCTGCTCCCTGGCTGCTCCGACAGTTTGTCCATATTCTTCCCAGGCTACCTGCCCTTGCTTCCACCTTCTGTAGGCTTCCTTTTTTTGTTTGACTTTGCCCAGTCTTAAAATAATTCACACCCTTCTAAAAGTACTACTAGCTGAAAATAAATCAGAAATTTCCCATCTTCACATAATCCTGCAGCCGTAACCATTCCTCCTTCCTCACTCCTATAAATCTATACCTGTCTGTTCTATAGGTAACTGTACATTTACATTAAGGAGGGTTTTGCAATATACATGTAGGAAAAATGGAATAAGACGTAAGACACAACTTAAGGGGAATGAATGTACATGAAGATACTTATAGAAAAGCAACCAAGAATGAAGTCCCTGGGGCAGGAAATAACTAGAAGATCTCTTGAGGTCCCTTCTGGGACTTTCTGTGATTCAATATGATGACTTAGAGGGAAACAAAATCTATTTTGCAAGTCTCCAAATATGTGGGCATATGATCTTAACTAAGTGTAGCCGAGTTGTGCCAATAACATCAGTAAGATCACTTGTACATGAAAATTAATATGTGAACGTATGTTTTAATTAAAAGTTATGTGTCTTTAAAAAGTGCTGTGAGTTACAAGGCAGAAATTACACTTCTCAAAAATAAAAAGAGAGAAATTCCTAGATTTTCAAAAGTTGGGTAAATCTTGTGGTCATAGGTGAAAACTATATAAAAAAAGAAGGGATCCTTCACAGAGAAATCTAAAGGACTTTACATATAAAGTGATGATAACTCTGTGCCTCAAAGAATTTAAAATCTGTAGATGATACATGGTATACACAATACTGGAGGAAGGTCAGCTGTAACAGGATTGTTTCCAACCCAGTTAAAGCACATTTGTGTTTGCATAGACAAGAACCAGATGTTATAAAAAAGTGTGTGACTTCCCAGGGAACCTTTAATATTACGTTAAATACATAATTTGTTTCTACCTAAAAATCAAAGATCAATTTGCTTTCCAATCTGCCTAGTATAAGAAAAATCAAAATAGTTTTCTCTATTTTGTTTTCATCTTTCAGTGACTGATATAGGAGGCTGCTGAAGCAAAACAAGGAGAACCTATATATCTTCACTGAAAATAAGTTAGAGAGATATCAGTGATCTCATGGAAGTGTTGTAACCAAGCGAAACAAAATCTCTTTATATTCAACAGATTTTGCATTAGCTGTTTGACAGGCTATCAGAACTAGGGAAAAGTTAGGAAAATTAAATTAATACTTTTTTCTGGACACTTCCAAAATTAAATATAAGCTAAAACATGTCAGATATTCATTTGAAAATAAAAGCTTTGTTATTGTGCCATTTTTCAGCTAAAAATACAGAACAAGGTAAAAAGTAGGGAATACTTTTTTTTAATTAAGATTTATAATTGTTATATTACCACATTTGAAGGTTCAGACTGATTTTATACTTTATGCCTATTTTTCTTGAACTATATTGAAAATTTTCTTGACTTACTGCAAAGATATTTTTATGCTATATAAATTACAAAGCTTCTGAACAGCATCCTAAAGGTAAACCTAAGTCTAATACACTAGGAAAATACTTTCCTCTGAAGACAGAACCTGAAAAAAGATTGTAGTATTTCCCCTGTCACTGCTGGGTTAAACACTGCGTTCTTTAGGTAGATGTGTATTCACAGACTGGGGTATTCTTTACACTGGCAAGGCCTCTATCAGAAATGCAGGGAACTTCTGTATATTCTGTGTATTGTTTGTTTTTGTTTCCTCCAGGAGGTGAGACGTGAATGACAACAGCATCATCTTCACAGTCAAGTTCAGTTTCTTAATCTTGACTAGGCATAGATAGTCATTTTCTGACACAAATGACTGTAGTGAGAAAGTTATAATTTCACAGGTGGACAATCATGGCTTCTATCAGAGAACCAGGGGAAGCTAAACAAAGACAGGAGTTTTTTATACGTCATACAAGAAGAATACAAAAATCCTTACAAGTTACAGTAGATAAACTTCTCACTATTTTTCACTGTTCTTTAAAGGACTTGAGAAATAGATGATACACATATGATTTATTAATCTTTCAGTGCATTTGTACTTTGTACTTGTGAGACCTGGCCTTGGCATGAGCCATTACTGTATTTTGTGGAATAATATGCATGTCAGAAATAAGAAACTGTTTTGTTCTGTCCTTCTCTATCTCTTATCTTTTCTCTTGTAAGCAGACACATGCTGATGGTCTTTGGTACTGTGGACTCAGTGGATCCTGTAGGCATCCAACATATTTTCTGCTCCAAGCAGAGACCTTAATTGCTAAAGAGACAGATTATGTCTGTTAAAATAAATTCTTAAAATGTTTTGAGATTAGGGTAATATGTTAAATGTCTTTGCCTTAGTTACTACCCCATGGGTCAGACAATGGGAAGGGCTGGACAGTGGGAAGAGGGGATATTCCTGTGAAATATATTTAGGAACCTTTTAGAGAAAAAAATTCCCAAACCATTGTCTTGTTTAAGTTAGATTGCATATATTGCGCTTAACTTCTGGCTTTCACTCCCTAGAATTGTAACACATAATTTCCTGTGAGATCTGTTACATATAATTTTATAAAGAACAACAAAAGTTAATGTTGGATAGATCACTTTTAAGATATTATGTGAGCTACATTCCCCGGGACTAATACCCATGGGGGCAGAAAGCTAGAAAGCATATTCTTCCTGATTGTTTTTAAGGAAATCAAATAGTCAGTCTTTTGGTAGTCAGCTTTCTTTGGTATGTTTTGTACATAGTAATACATTTCTATATTAATAAAGTGTAAAAATGTTCTAAAACAAGGATTCAAACAAATAATTTTACTACTTTGCTTTGCCCTCATTTGACCTCAAAGAGGTCTGAAGATTTCAGTCAAAGACTGGAAAAACATACATAAATGTACTCACAAGAATATCTTAGCCCAGGTGTAATTGATTTATACTACAGAGTTTAAAAGTAAGGGATCACATTGGCTTTTGGTTTCAGAGTTGCACTGCAGCAAAGGTTTGTAGTCTGAAGAAGTAATGGCTGAGTTGGGGGTTCAAAAACTCGAGTGACTGATTTTAAAGATACCACAAATGTTACATATCTTTTACAAGAGTACTGGGGGATTCAGGTGATGGTATTAGCCTTAGTTCCATAGTATAGAACATTAATGTATGCTGTAATTTATAGAGAAATGTAAAAGCGAACCAATCCTACACCATGGTTTCACAGCACCAGTGGAAAAAAAAAAACCCCAAACATGGGGGATTAGTATTACAGTGGAGGAAGTAGTTTACAAGATTATTAGCTCTAACAGTCTTAATATCCCAGAGCATGGAAAACAAAGAGTGGAGCCCAGGAGACGAGGAGGGAGGCATCAGTGTGTTAAGGGAGTATCAAAAGAAGTATCTCATGCAACACAATGGTCACAATAAAAAATAAAAAGTCTCTGAGGAGAATGGTATGATCATGCAGACCCAAAATCAGAAACTCAAACTCCATAAAGAAAAAAATTTGTCTTTCTTTCTGAAGTGCAAGTGTTCTTCAGAACCAGTAAGTTACTTTTAACTGCATGCTATATTAAAGGCAATATTGAAGTTATCCAAGAAGTTTAGGAAAGCAGACATAAATAAACTATTTTGTATTATGCTAATTTTTAAGACCTTCTCTTTAACTATATGTGAAAAATTATATAATAGAAATAAGTGAAAGAATTTTAACACAAGGATTAGTATTATGCACTGAGGGAGATTGCCCAAGTGACATAAATGCAGAAGTACATTGTTGCCTTTTTGTTGTAAGGCCTCTTGGCATATGTTTTATTTGCGCTGTCTGCAAGCAATTGGCTTGATCACTACGAGTATTTCAGGTGATTTCTGTGGCTCCAGTTTTTGCTTCTGAAGTCTGCTTTTAGTTTCTGTTGCATCAGATAGTCCTTTTATTACGAAATATGACTACACAACAGTTTAACCTTTTTGATCTGTGATGACTTGCAATATTTAAAACAACAACAACACCCCAAAACAAACAACAAAAAAAACCCCAACAAAACAAAACAAAAAAATCCCAGTCTGATTATCTGGAAGTCAAATTGTCAAATATGCCAAGGATCAATTAGAGCTACACAATGCTTGTTTTATTCAAGTTATTTTTAAGATGCATGTGCTTTATTTTATAGGACTGTTCTGCTTGCTTTTCATCTGTTGCTGCGTGGTCTGACTGGATTTCAGTCAACCTCTTCTGACACTGGCAAGTCTGTTCACATGACTTAACTTTGTGGGTTAGACAGATGATTCCCAAAGTACGGATTACTCAGCAGGTCACTTGTGTCTACGGAGAAGTCCCATGTGTATGTGGTAGGGGACGGAGAGAGAAAAAGGGTAGAGCAGAGCTCTGAAAGGGTTGGCTGTTATAACATAGGTTTAGGCATCTTTCTATAACCTCTTCCAAAAGGAGAGGTGGTGCCAAAATCTGAACTGTATATGTATGGCTTCTTGGTTTGCAAGGAGAAAATGAATCACTGCCACTGCTGAATTAGTCACTAGTTCTCACATCTTTCTAGAATCATGATATGATGTAAACCAAGCATCAGTCAAATACATCCAGTGCAAGAAAAACATCAAAGGTTTTCCTTATTCTTCCCTAGATCAGTTCTGCTGGTCAGCATGTGAGACATCTGCTGTCTGAGCAGTGCTGTTTTCTTGCAGCACTTTGGGGTTTTTTGTGGTAGACCTCAATACATCTGCAGACAGAGCCCACTCACTTGGGTGTCAAAAATCAGCATTATATTTGGTGGCAGACAAGCCAGGGACACATTGCACTGAAACCTGGAATGTATGTGAATTGTTTTGGGCAGTCTTCTTTATTTACACTGGAGCATTTTGGCCAGTGGCCAATACAGCTTTCTGGAAAGCATTGAAGAAACCTTCTGTGATATTTAATTTAGCTGAAAACAGATTGCCCTGAGCCAGTAATAACAGAACAAACTTCTTATTATGACAACAACTAAGAAAGTATTTTGGAATTTGAACTCAAATGATGGTTCATTTAAGAAAATAAAAATTGTTTAAACTAGTCCAGCACATGAGCACTTTGTTTGCTCCAGTATTATAAGGATTTCTTGATGGAACAAATTATTAGTAAACTTCTGTCAGGCAGGTATTAAAAATTATATATACATCAAATTCTCGTAGCACAGAAGTTAAACTTTCCTTCTTGGTTTTATAACATAAGAATATCTACAAATTAGGCAGAGCCATAGATTTGTAAATAATTTCTGTATGTCCTTTAGTCATATGAATTAGTATTTCCATAGTAGTGACACTGAGGAAGAGGGGAGGGCACAGGCAGGGATTGTCATAATTCTGTGCTGCTGGACTTGCTTCAGAATATAATATTCCTGGAAATAAATTTGTTCCTGATCTTCTAGGTTGTGAAAACCTTAAAGGTAACAGTGTGCATTGGTGCAATTACAGTTGTAGTCCACAGCCATGTCTTTTTCTTCAGCTGTTCAGTTAAGTGAGTTTACTAGGAGATCTGAAATATGGATGTGATCTATTTGTTCCTAATCACAGGAACATGTTCCAAATCTTGTGTTGAGATGTCCCACAAACACAAACTATTCTCTGTGTTAAATTACATACCACAGACCAATAGGAACCACATTAATCACAACTACACTTACAGTGTGCCTACCTCGACTTATGTTTTGGTTGAAAATATTTCCAAAAAGGAAATACTGTTAAATTTGTCTGAAGGTATTAACTTGTTCTTCGTGTCATTGCAGCAAAATATAGACTCAGGTTTTTCATATAATGCATGGACTCTTTCCTAAAGGGTCAGCATGTTGCAGTCATAGATTAGGTTATTGACATGAAAGTGAAAGTATATGTATTTAACTGTAAATACAGCTGTATATAACTCTGCGGAATTATTCTGCAGAAGTCACTAACCCAGTTTTCAGGAAACATTTTTCCCAAAATGGCTATTCTCTTGATTTATGACTGTAATTTCATTGATACGTATCATTTGGGAGTTATAAAAACAGGAATGAGTGATGTATTTCCCACTGTTACAATTATTTTACACCTTTTGTCTTAGGTAAATAGTAAAGTAAAATAATATGGCTTATTCAAGCACTGAAGCAATATCTTTTTTATTGAAGAGAAATGCTGGTAGAATATGTAAGTCCTTTAAAAAATGCTGTCTTTGGACTTGGAATTACAGCTAAGCAGCATGCTTGGATGCTTCAGGATACACCACGTAGACAATGTACCATGACATGAGTTGGATGTTTCAAGCCAGGCAAGGCAAGACTGCCCTGTATAAAGGTACTTGATCTGCCTGGTTACTATATTGGCACTACAGCATTTTTTTACAAATACCAATACTGTAATTTAATAGAAATTGCTAGCCTTTTTTTTTTTTTTTTTTTTTTTTTAATGGGTCCAATTAGCTGAAGAATTAGCTCTACGGAGTGTATGGTAAGATGAGAGCAATCTGTGGGGTAGAGAAATAATGGAAAACTGACCTGACACTCCAGCCTAGATAGAAGAATGCTGCATAGGAAATCTCTGCTGTGTTTATTTTTTCCTCTCCTTCATGTCACTCCGCCCTTCATTGCCCCTTGCTCTCTGTAGTTAGTTTGCCCATTCTTATTCTCTCTCCTGCAGCCTGAAGCATTTATTACTTCATTTTTTCATATTACAGAAGTCTCTGAATGCATTCAGGAAGGACTGAGAAAAAAACAAACCAGAACAGTCACAGGGACAGGAGCTATTAAACCTGGAGATATGGCAGGAAGAAGGTCATTATCTGAAAGATGATCTTATACTCATAACGCTCTGTGGAAACAAGATTAAGGCCAATGGCAGAGACCAGACCAGACTGCATAGCCTTTGTACTGCAAGGCTGTGAAGCAGTGACAACTGCGTTCTCTCACTTAGTGCCGAGTGGGGATTCACAACTAGAACAGTGGAGGCTACAGCTTCATGTCTTGCCTACTTGAGTTGTCAATGGAAGTCAGTAAGACAAAATTTGCTACACCAATTGTTCTGTTGATTTTACTAGAATACCTCCAGTGGTGGATTTGGTTGAATTAGAGCACTTAAGTAAGTCAGGTGAGCAAGATTTGAGCCTACAGGCTTCAATGCGTAAAAAAATCTCAGTTTTGTTTGATGAACAATAGGGCTAGGGTAACAAGTATATTCCCAGCCTTTATACCACTGTACAGTATCATTTGTAAACACAAAACCTTTGTTTTAAATCAGTGAAGGGAATGTTCTTTGGTCTTTTTCTCTTCAAAAGTAATTTTAATTTTGGCAGCTAATATCAAGAGAGCAATGCACTCATTCACACGTGGCAGGAGAGTAGTGCAATAAACAGGGTGATTTCTTGCATGTCCCTTCTGGGGCATGGCAGAGTTTCATTCCATTCATAATTTCTTCAAAATCTGATGCAGCCAACTTGATGCAAGCACATAAACATTTCCTTTCTAAAATTTGCCCATACTAAATTAACTCTGTTATATATATGTATGTTAGTTTCATTCTTACAGGACTCAAAGGCAGATTTTTAGTGTTTCAGGGAGGATAAAGGGAGGTAAGATATGTTATTAATTTTGTATTTTTTGACTTTTGCAAATTTACTCAAACCTTAATGTGATCAGTCTCCAGTCCTCTCTCTCCAGATCTGCTTAATGGCAAACTGGCTGTGTGATATCCCAGTGGGAAGTCATAAATGTCTTTTGCCTGTCTGGAACTGAGCAGGTGATTGTATCAATGCCTGTGTAGGTTAGTGTGGATGTTTATCTAACCTATTTTGAAAGCACATGACATTGTTTTAAGGATATATTTATAATACAGTCATTTGTCTTCCCGAAAAATGAGAGCAGCTGAGCTGGAAGCACAATGTTTAATTTATGTCAAACCATTGCTAATCATGGCTGTTACTGAAATGTACTGTATACCAACAATATTAAATTTAATCGAGATAATTTGAAAAAGAGGCATTTGGGAAATCTGCTCCAGTCATCCTTCACAGAAATTATGTGGCCACATCTATATCAGATACATTTTTCGTATACTGCTTTGAAATTCGAAGTTAATCCTTCCCTTGCTACTATGCTTTTATTCTCTTTGGTTTATTCGCTCCTCCCAGATACTAAGAATTTTATTCTCCTCTTATATTGCATAATCCTTCAAGAACATTGAATATTCTTCTTTGGACTTCTCATGTAACTTACTCAATTTTCTGTTATTTTCTGTCCCATTTTCCATTATTCAGATTACTTTGTGTCTAAGGTAGTCTGCAAAAAAACCCTACAAAATTAGCCTACAGAAGACAACACTCAAGGGGGAGCTCATCAATGTATATAAATATCAGAAGGGAGGGTGTAAAGAAGATGGAGCCAGGCTCTTCTCAGTGTTTGTCCAGTGACAGGACAAGAGCCAATAAAAGCTGAAACACAGGAGGTTCTGTCTGAACATGAGGAAACACTTTTTTAGTGTGAGGGCGGCCAAGCACTGGCACAGGGTGCCCAGAGAGGTGATGGAGTCTTGATCCTTGGAGATGTTCAAAAGCCATCTGGACATGGTCCTGGGCAACTGGCTATACGTGGCCCCACTTGAACAGTGGGGTTAGACAAGATGACCTCCAGACGTCCCTTCCAACCTCAACCATTCTGTGATTCTGTGAAAAAGTAAAAGCGATTAGAAGTAATTTTAAATGTACTTTTTGGACTCATACCTACATTTTCCTTCTCTAGTTCTTAGACTTACAGGGTGTATAACATACATGCATGCTTACAACCAGCATGCAGCTGGACTGTTTGAGGAAAATATCTATCCTAGCTATGGTTGTATCTTTGCAAAATGATGTTTTGTTTCTCAGTATATCTGAGAATGCACAAATTTCCTTCATGACTGGATTGTCCTCACATATTCTCAGAATACATGAAGTAAATGATCCATTAGATGTTCTGTTTCTGGGCAAGTATTTGATGGTTAAAGTATGAAATAATCTGTATTTGCTGCATATGAAAACAAAGCAAGATCTATATTCAGCCTGCGCTGATTTCTATGGTTCTTCTACTAGAAAACTAAGATCTAGGGTTTAAGCTATATTAAAAATAAATTTCCAGACCTGTAGTTTTCTGGTTGCTTATGTTTCTATGGGGGGAATGAAGAAAAAGGAGATCTTCAAAATGTAAATGAATTGCTGTATACCTGAAAATTACTTGAAACACTATGTCTGAGATGAGAGCATCATTCTAAGACTGGCTGTTTTTTGAGCTCTTTGATCTAGATGTTCATGGACAGTCACCTCTGTCCTACACCTCTAGCTTCCTCTTTCTGACTGTCCACTGAAACTGTTCTCCAGAAGTCTTGAGGGTTATTTCATCTTCGCATTAGGGGTCGGGTAGATCTACTGTCAGCACACTGAGCACACAGGACAGAGACAGACATACAGAGCCTTTACACACTCTCAGTCATTGCATAGCACCCGGTAAATATCCTGCAGGCGCATTTCTATACAAATAGATTCAGTATTGCATATAACCCAGTTTGATTTCTTTCCAGCATTCCTCCATGTTTGGGAAAAGGAAAGTAACCTTATATATTACCAGGTTAATGATAGTATTTGAGGAAGTGATTTGAAATATTCATAATTTTGAACTTCACCAAATTACTGCCTCAATAAGGCACCAGTTATAGTACCATCTGCTGCACCAAATTGCATTAATGTGCTTAGAGCTAAATCCTCCTTGCCTTAGCCTCACAAGTAATCTCATTGACATCAATTTGTTCCTAAGTCTTCTAATAACTACAGGGCATTGTAGTACTTTGCAGGATCACCTTCAGGGATCACAAGACACACAACGGCACTCTCTGCAGATAGCTTACTCTATTAAATAACACGGCAAGCAGAACTGCAGTTTGATCTCTGCTTCATGCCTGGTGATTTTGCTCTTTGAGGGCTCAGATGTTCTGTATGAATTTGTAAATTTTTTCACTCAGTCCATGGAGCCTTCAATGACCCTCTGAAACAGTTGAATAGTGTAGCAAATAGGGGCAGATAAACTAAACATTTGAACAGAAAATCAGCTTTAATTGTTGCTTACTCTTCCTGTCTATGCCTGCAGCGAATGGTGTGGCTAGTGCAACTTCTTTCTGCCCCAAAAGTGGTTGGATTTTGGGTTTTCCTGCACAAGTGTTTTTTCATAAGTTGTTTTAAAGACTTGCAGCATCACCATTCTGTAAAACTGAGGAAAGTTGTCTGTCTTTTTCAAAAAAATAAATTTTCCTTAACTTACAAAAATTATCAGCAGGATGTGGGAGTTTGGAAGTACTAAAAAGAAGTTACTGTTTTCTCTTGAGATATGCTGAGATATTTTCTTTAGAGCAGTCTTTTAAGGTCACCTGCTTGTTCTTAACCAGCAGGAATTTGAAGGGATGATCTTTTGGCAGGAGGAGGGGGGTGAGGGGATGTCAGCAAATCCTGGACTTTAGTCCTTTTCTTGTTTAGTCCTTGTCAGTTAATTATAGACAGAAAGGGGCAGAAGAGAATTCACTTCTTCCACAGTTAAAGCATGTTTCCACAGTGGCCTCCTCATAACAACCCAGCAAGAGATAAGTGTTCCTGAGCCTAAACTTTATTGTATTGAGAGCATGTGAAATATTTATTTACCATTTTTGTCTTGCCATCTTTGTTCTGCCTCCCTCTGCTGTTCCCATTTTAGTTGATAAGGTGAATCTTTTGCTCTTTTTCTGTCTCTGTGTGCATATTAAGAAAAACAGGAGAGAGGGGGGTTGCTGGTTTTACATCCTCATAAAACATAGGTTTTAGACCAGATAGAAAAGGCAGTTTAGGCTTTTTCATGTTCTGAGTTTTAGGGCTTCAAGGAAGGTGGTGCTTGAGAGAAAAATGTTTATTTATGCAAATAGACACATTTAATGTGAGCCACTGTTGTAAATATAATGTTGCTGTAAGTATAGCTCAGCTTTCCCTGTAAGGTGGAAACAGTGGGAGGAAGGAAATAAGTTGTTTCCAAAAAGAGTTGAAGCTCCTTCTCTCCACACTCCTCCTCCTCCTCCTCCTCCTCCCTGATGTGTTTTGTTTGCTTAAATATAGTCCGTATTCTGTGATTTCAGAAGACACAGTCTAGAAGCATTTTACCATAAAGAATATGTTTCCAGAGGTCTTCAGGGGTTTTCCTGGCATTTGTCAGGCTGCTGTGGGAAGTTCTTCAATAAATAAGCAGAACAATATAGTTACTATTAACAAAATGTTCCTAAGGCAACTGCCCCGGTCACCTCCTAATTTCCAAATAAGCATGCCTGTCATTGCCCCTCTATGTGCATGAATTCATGCACAATTGCGTGTGCTGATGCAGATGAACAGCGGTGACACTATGTCTCGCGGCCATGCTGGTGATGCCTTGTGTAGGAGTTACTCATGTGGAAGAGTGGTTTATGTAATCTCCCTGCCCATGGGCTGGGAAAGGAAGAAGCCCCGAAGGAAGGGATTTATGAATGCCGTGATGTGTCCACGTTTTTGCTGTCGCTTTAAGTGACTGCATTTTCTTAATGTGGTATTGGCATTAATAACTGAACAAGCAGCAAGAAATAGTGCCAGAGGCTCTTACTCACATTCACTTGTCCTGTAAAATCTTCTGCTCTTCTTATTGCTTCGATAAAATAAGCTGTCAAATTTATGATTCAATTGTCGACCAATTTAACTTGAAATAGTCCATGAGATTATTGGAATTGTCTGTCTTCAATTTTGTTTTGTATAATTTTACTACTTTGTAGCAGATCTGGATGATGTTTATGGAAAGGTCATTACATCTCTATTCAATGACTTATTCACCTGACTAGAGTAGCTCCATAGATACCTACTTCTGATTAATCTTCAGTTCTTACAGCTGTTTTTACATGCTCTAATTGTGATTGTGCCAGAATTGAGCTTGGAGATCTACCTGCAGCATTGCCCTAACTTTCTTGACTTTCATCACCAATTCTTCTATTTTTGCTGGTCTACTGTCAGCTGGATGAACACTTTCATCATTTTCTACTCAACTGGATTTCCTTTTTCAAGCCTTCTCACGGCCTATCTCTCCCTAAAGCTCTTTTTGTATGCTTTAGAAATTGCATGTCTGAGTAAACTCCTGAAATGTAATCAGAAGTCTATCAGAGGAATATGATGGACATGGTTCTTCTGACTCAATACTGTCTCAGAGAAAATTTAATCTCACTAAGAAGTTCTTTAGAGTGTTTTCCTTTTGAGTTTTCTTGAAAACGAAGAAAATATTCAGGAGAAATTTTCTTTCTACTTAAAATTCTGAAACACTCATGCATGAACTTCTCTCTGGTGCCAAAGGTGATCTGTTTAAACACTGATTGATTTATTGGTTTCTTTTCTTCCCTTCTTTTTCAGAATTTTGCTGGATCTTCTGTAGCTTCCTTTAAAATCACATTACTGATGGGAATTCCAAAAATCTCAAAATCTGTATATCTGCCTGAATGACTTCCTTCCATTACTCCTTTATTTTTATTTTGCAGACAGTGAACAGTCTTCTACTTGTTGGGGGTTTTTTAGCAATGGTCTTTTTTCTATGCTGAGATCCTCCTTTAAGTGAAAAAGAGAGACATACTTCAACATTTTATAACATCCACAGTAACAAATGCTCATTCTTAATTGTATAGTGTGTGTCTTAGGAAGAAATCATTCCTGGCTATTGCAATGAACTTTTCATAACATGAACATATGCAGAAGAAGTCTTCCTCATTACCAGAAGCAATTTTAAGGACACAACATACTGCCTATGAATTATAATGGACACATGCTCTGTTCAACAGAAAAATAAATAGATTTCAAAATGAAAAAGGGAATAGGCTATGGTGAGGAAAGCTGAAATAGTAAAAACTTGTGGGTTATGTTTCAGACTATGATTTGCTGTGTATCTTTTGGGAAACCACTTACTTTCTCTGTTTATAGGTTTAAAACAAAAATTTTTCCTGAAGTAGTTATGTACATAGAAAAAAAGTTTAAGCATTTATGTGATCAAAAGGACAGATACAAGTGGTACTCTGAGGAAGTAAAATTATCTAATCCCAAATTTGCAGACAAAGTATTTCTCAGGTCTGTTTCAGGTTTTCAAAGATCATTGTATTAAAATATGAGTAATATTATGCAACTGAATTTTCTGAGTTTTCAGCAGACAATTTGATTGTAACTGGGTTTTTTATGAGGTTGACAGATGTCATGTTCTTGTTTTTTCCTCAGAGTTCTTCCTGTCAGATTTCTAGCTTGGTGTTAGGCAAGATGAGCTAAAAGCAATTACTTTGCAAATCAAATGTCTTTAATGATAATTTAATCTGTCTGTCTTCTACCAGCCACCAGCATTTGTAGGTTCGTAGCACTCTGACTGCTGAATTTGAGTTACACATCAGACAGTAGTTTCTAGCATTTCTGATACAAGACTGATTGTAAGTCATTTCCTGTGGCATAACTTGTTAATGGCCTTAGTAAGTAGCTTATGTCATTAAAACTTTTATGAAATTATATGAAAGTGTCGAACAGAGCTCTAAGTTCTTTGTCCTGTGTAATCTCTTTTAAGTATTTCTAAGGTGCCAGTCATTGGTGCTATGTAATAGAGCAGTCAGAAAGAAAACCAAGTAATTTCAAAATGAATTTTCAATCTTGCTGTCCCAATTCCACTTGCTTCTTTTTCTGTTACAATGCCCATCTGTTATGGACAGATGCTCAGGTGGGTTTCAAGAAGCTTACTGGACTGTCTTTCCACAACAGGCAAGCTAATGTACCAACACAGCTGCTTTTACCTGTGGGTGAATTAAGTAGGTTTTCAGGAATATAATGCAAGAATCTGCACCCAAGCTGTCCGCTACAGACATCTTTGGACTTGGGCCTACCTTTACTGTAATGTTTTTCACCATATAGGAGATCTGGGATGAATCAAAGAAATGGCAGTGGATTTCCCTAGGATTTTTCCTAGGATTTTTTTTTTTTTTTTTTACTCATCAGATCTCCCAAAATTATTGCTCTTTTTGAGAAACAGCATTCCAGGCCTAGTCAGGGCAAGCAGCCTGCTTCAAGCTTCCTGAACAAGACTATGAAGTTAGAATTCAACTAACTGCATCAAGATCACCTAAAAAAAGCCACTGAGATCTCCTTTGGGTGACAAAGTTAAGAAACAGGAACAGCTGAGAGAGGAAGACCTTGAGGGACTGTAGCACGGAAAGGAGAATTATTCAGCTGATAGTTCTGTCTGAGACGCAGTTCAGTTATCAAATTTAGTTGAATATTTCATGGTTTTGTGCTGATGTGTTTTATGGACTTACACATTTTATGAAGCATTTAATCCAAAGATTAATGACCTTTGGCAATGCCCACAACACTGTCAATATTGATGGGAGCATTGTACCAACCTATGTCTTTGTATTAAAATCCCAATTAAAAATGCAGCCCCACCTTTTAATAACACAATTGAATTAATACAATAACTTCCACAAGTGCCTATATAAAACTCACCACGTTTTTGGCAGCTGAATAAGAATTGAAGGCAGATGTGATGACAGAATAACTTTTGAGAGCATAGTAAGATTATCTTGCAGGGAAATACACCACACTAAAATCCATTGGAACTGAGAAATTAAATCATGTTTTCCTGCAGGATTAACAGTAGTTTTTATGAGATAGCAGTAAGTTGAACACAGCTTTTGATCAGGTTGGATGAATAAGTGCTGCTAACATGTAATTATTAATGACTACTTCTAGAGCTTAAAGGAAGTGCTGTGTTTTCCATTGAAACTGAAAGTGAGAACAAATATATCTAATATATTTAGTGTTCCTTACAGGATAGTACCCTGACTGTGATCGGTAGCATTTGGTTACAGAGAGCACAAGAACTATATATGCATAAAAATCCATCTGCTGTTAGATTTCCGGAACTCCTTTATCCGGAACACTCTGAAATTTATCTTTGTACTGTTGCACACCATTTGATTTTCCAGTTCAAATGCAAGCTTTAAAACTATTGGCATTTATCTGTACATGACTGAAAAGTACGACACATTGGAGTTATCTTGTCATAAAGGAGTAGAACCAATTCTCAGGAGACTTGGTTCCACTGTGGACTTGTCAGGTCAAGATTACAAAACTCAGCCTTTCTGTGCCTTGCATCCTTAGTAAAACGGGTATAAAGATACCTTTGGTATTTGTCTTGCTTATTTTGAGATGAACCACACTTAACAATGTGATTTTCATTGCAGGCTATAATATCATGGAAACAAAAAGTAGTTGAAAATCCAATCATGATACGGTACTAGATTTTCTCCCCTCTCTTTCCATCTAGATTTTTAGAGTGTGGGATATACAGACCCTTTCACTGCTGCAGGTCTTCCACGATAATCAAGGGAGTCCTGGAGAGATGGAGACCTTCACTATGGTATTTGACAATGATCATGGCACGCTTATCACGGGTATGTTACTGCAGTTGATGTGTGAGACCATCCCCCTTCTCCTAGAATGCGATTTCCTTTATGATTACATACAACTGAAGTTGAGTAAAGGAATAAAGTATATGAGATGTACAGAATACTGGGAGGTAAGAGTATTTGCTCATTAAGAAAATTTTAAAGTGGGTCTTGTTATATATGGTGCTAATTTCAATATAGAAATATGCATGAAAATATGCAGCATGGGAGTTAACAGCAGGAACCAGATGAAATGAGAAAGGCTTCTCTGAAGGGAAGGTGAGCCTTCCTTAAAAAAATTAAACTACAGACATTGTTCTGTAGCCTTGCCATTTCTTGAAAACTACTAAGCTGCTGATTTTCCCCTAACTATTCCTCTAGCACCCTCCTCCCATTTGGTGATCAAAGCAGCAGAGTCTAGTCTCTGTGGAGCCCTCACAACTGTATTCAAACTCCTTATTTAACTCAGTAGCTACAGAGACCCCCACAATACGTAGTGTCAACAGATGGACTGTCCAGTTGATCAGGAATGAAATACTGTGGGAACTCATCCCGAGGTTTCTGGGCTCTGTTTCCCGACTCTGTAGCAGGAAGCCTGCAACCCCCGAGGGACCAGAGCTTTGCAGGTGTCACTAAGGATGTTAGTCTTCTGTATCTAAGGCAGAGACTCTGGAAGCCGGTAGGGTTTGCCTGCCCCAGAGACATAGTCACTGAAAAAAAACAGCTTTGAACCTGTTCTGGGACTATAGAGGCCTGAGACATACCAGGCAAATAAGGTCATTGTCTTTGGAGACAGCTTTTTCTGTCCTTGGATTAGGAACAAGTCACAAAGCTGGCAAAGCTTGTCAAATCTGAGAAGATGAATGTGAGACATTTTGTCTTCAGTGACCTGGTGGTTTCTGCTGAATCTTTGTGCCAATAAATCTGGTTTAGAAGCCTAAATACATACATTGCACTAGAGTCCACAAATTCTTTATATGTATTTAGGCATTTGGTAAGCACTGCAAAGCTTAAGAAACTTCAGCTTCTATGTCTTATTTAAATGCCCAGAATATTAATCATTCTAGTTTTTAAAGATTTTTGATCACTAAAAGATGCAGATATGATCTTTAGTTCAAATTTAAGTTAGTGAGATTTTCAAGACTTAGTAATGTAGGGATTTTACATGGATAAATCCGTGACAAAATGAGGTAACTTTGCCCTTATAAACAATGATTGGAGCAGTGCCTAAATATCTGTAAAAATCTGGTCCTGGACTCTGTTAATGATTCCATTAAAAGACTAAGTTAATGTCTGCTTGCCTCTGAAGAGGGCAAGAGACTGAGGCTATATGTGGACGAATTAATTCTCATTGCAATGTACCTGACTTTACAGAAGAGATTGTCAGTTATTAGTTCACTAACATCCATAAATCATGGCTCACCTTCATGCTTCATTTGAATATTGCCACAGCTTTCCTTCTGTGCCTTTTTCCAAGCTGCTGGCCTCTATGCCTGGACTTTTGCCAGGTATTAGGCAATCTTGTCCTTTGCTGCATGCTCGCTGCTGACTGCTGGTCCTCTGCTGGTAGAACCATAGTAATACTGGAACTGAAATAGGAGGCTGCATCTATAGTCTGGCTTATGACCCTGAGATGTAAAAACCTTGCTTTTGCCTTGTCTTCCCCATCTGCTTCTCTGTCTTTGCAACCCTTCTGATCTGAGAGCACTGGAAGGTGTCTGGAAAACACCATTCAGACCTGCAGCGCTGTATAAAGGAAGGTACTAGAAAGACTTTATCATTGCCTGCAGATAGAACTGCTTTTCTCTAAGAAAGCGGATATCAGAATTTATTTTAGTGATATATCTGCCAATTAGTTTTTTATTTATTTGGGTTCACTCCCTTCCATGCCAACCCACTCTGGAACTGGAGGATTTATGGCTTCTAATGACTTGGAGTCAGGCTATCAATCCCATCAAAGGTAGGCAAGTGGTTGTTTAAGTCAGGGAAATAATTAGCCATTGTTTAACTCATGCTTTGTGGGAAGCATGTGTGAATGCTTTCTGGTTTAGAGAACAGATATTCTCAAGAAACAGACAACATTCCTTATCGTCTTCAGAAAAACTGCAATGAACCTTATGTTTTACATAAAATCTTTTTATATCCAGGTAAAGTAACTGGTACTATACACAAAATGTATATATTCTCACTCCTCTAACCCTGTGCAGGTTCAGCTGTTATTGACATTTATCCCCTAACTCATATGATACAAGATGCGAGACAGGTGCCACAGACACATGAGAAAAGCATCAATGTTCTGATTTACAACAGGGCTTTTCACCAAATTCTGACTATCTGCTCTGAGTCAATAGTGAAGGTGAGTGTAAGCTGTCACCATTTAAACTGAAAAAGTCTCAGCTTTTTTTATTACAAATAAATTACTGGGCAATTACATAAGTAATTAGTGTTTATTATTCAAAGTGTTCATTTTGAGACTATTTTTGTGCTCAAATTCTCCAGAGAGGTGGTAGCCCTGATGAATTAACTACTTGGGTTCAGCAGCCTTAATTTTGTCAGAAAACTACTTCCCTGACCTGCACTAACATAATTGCACTGCAAGCACCAGGCAGACTGAGCAAGGCTTCAGAGGTACTGGATTTAGTTGTAATTCCTTCACCTCTTCCTGCAATGGATTCTTGCAAGTATAGCAACAGTTGTGAAAGTCCATTGGCTATTTAGTAGCTACAGAGGAAGATTTTAACTGCCATGATGTCAAACTGTGCATCTGATCAATAATTTATGTAAGCACAAATACACATTATTGTTGAATTCAGAAGGCATATCTGATAAGCACGTCTTTAAAGTTTAGGAAGTATTTGAGTCCCAGTCAGCTTAGTAGAATGTAAACTTGTACTTTACACATGCTATAGATTGCTATAAAACGTGAAAAAAAGTCACTTTGTAAAAACAGGAGTGTGTAAAAGATGCTGCTCTCAGATAAAAAGATTCCTTCACTAAAATTGAAGTTTCATTGGCACATACAGTATGCCTAAAGTATAAAACCTGACTTTTTATCCTCCTGTATCGCTGCTTATTCTTTTGGCTGCTCTGCTTCTGTTTGGCTAATGGTTCTAGAGCCAATTTACTGACCTGCTGTAGATCCTTTTCTCATTCATATAATTTCCTAGAATATGTTGATTGAGCCTTAAGGATTTCAAGTCATACAGCAAGGGAGAAGTCTTGAATATAATAGACAGTGAACAAGAAAAATAAAGTAATGGAGATCACTTTGATCACTTTTAATCACAGCTCTTTTTGAGCTGAAGCATTAATGAAAAGATTAAACTTGCCTATTAACTTTACCACTTGCATTTGAACCATTAGAAATAGTTGCCATGCAAGTGTCAGAAAACCCACATATGAATAAAACAAATCATTACTGGTGTAATTTAACAGTAAGACAATGATCATCAGAGGTACCAAGGACCTGCAGTTTTCATTAACTGTTGATGGGGTTAGATGGCTAGATGGGTAGGGATAGGCAGCTTGTCTTATTGGGCCAGCTGGTGATGCATGCCATTCCTGTGGAGAAAGGCTTGTTTGTGTAAAGGTTTGTTCTTTTCATACACTCAGTAAAGTTGTTATTTCTCACTGTAAACCCTGCCTTCCTTCGACCACAATGGCTACAACACCATGAGAATTACAAGATAGTTCCGGGCACTCGTTGCTGCAGAAAATCAGTTCCAGATAGTGCATATGACATGAGTGGCTACTTCATAAATCCAGTTGAATCTGAGCTATTCCACTACAATGACCAAACATTGTTCTGGTACTTCATTATAAGGCATTGCTTAAATTCCCAAAAGAACTAGATAATGATCAAATATAGTTGTTCCTACATTTTTGAATCAAATGTTTATGAAAAGCCTCATTTTGATATTCAGCATAGAAATTATAGCTCTAACCATTCTTTCTAGCTAGATTGCTTTGCTTTTGCACTGTAAACACTCATACTTAACAACAGTCTCTCTGACTTGACAGTGGTCTTTCTCACAGCATACTAAATAGAGCCTCCTCTTGCCAGAATGGCTTCTCTGGGGAGAGGAACATTTTCATGGAAACTACACTAGTATTTCAGTAAAAGAACATGGTAGTGTGCTATTGTAACAGAGAATCTATTTCACGGGATGTGAAAATTTGCTCTTGGAAGTATTCATCTTTCTCCAATTACACTAGAACACATTGTGTGATGAGTTTTAGAGGATGTAATACAAATAATTACCATCTTATTTTTTCAGGTCTGGGACCTAGAAACAGGATATCAAATATATCAGATTGAAGATGCACATGGACTGAATACTGAAGTGGTCTGTGCAGCCATTGAAATAAATGGTTTTTATCTTGCTACTGGGGGATGTGATGGTAAAGCAATTAAATAATTACCACATTATATTTATTTAAAATGGCAAATGACATGAGGAGACAGAACTCTTTGTCTTGACTGTCTCAATGACAGAAGAATGAATTTTGGTTTTCTTCCAAGATGGGAGGAAGTATGCATAGAAAGGGATGCACAGCTGTCAGTCTGGGGAAAAAGGCAGTGGGAGAAGGGTTGTCTTGGTTGGGTTTTATTTGTTAGGTGATTCATAGAAAGGTGATTTTTGGCTGCTTGGGCTCTCGTACTTTGCTAGCCTACTGCTCTCTGGAAGACTATCTTCAAAGCTCTTGGTCTGAAAAGATGTTTCCTCATAGGACTTAGGACCTGGATCTGTATACCACACTGTAACTAAATGGCTACAGATGGAGAATGGCTGGTTTTCAATTTTATAGTATCTAAGCTCAATTTTATTGTGTTTGCAGGCACCGAACACTAGAATATGTATATATACGTTTCCTGAATTTTTTGTGTGTGTTATTTAGATTGCATCAGTTTTAGGTAGTGTGTCAAGACCTCTCCAATACACAAGTGTTACACTGAATTCTGCAGCAAACTTTAGTAATTTTTAATCTGTTAACATGGCTGAATAATTCTTCTCGCATTCCGATGTTCAAGAGTACACACCTGAAGTATTAAAATATATGAAATATATGAAAGCTGCCTCACAGAAAGAGGAGATGGCCTTTTCCACACAGCATACTGGCTAATGTTTCTGGTTTATACTTGGGAGCAGAGACTGCACCCTTTATGGATCTTAAGAGCATGACAGAAGGTGAATGCTATCAAGTCTTACAAAAGTGAAGTCACATGTAATAACTGCTTCACTTAAGATAATGCTCTAGCTCCTTCTCCCCACTAGCTCTGTGGGACAAGTCCAGCAATGAGATGCCTCTGCTCCTTACTGTAGCTCAGAACCTGAAGTCTTCTGCCTGATGGCCCACCACCCTGCTTGCTCTCTGATGGCGTTAGTCTGGAAACAGAAGTAACATAGGCAGTGGTCTTTTATCCTGGGCTGCAGCATAAAACAGACATCGAAAAAAAATGGAAAAATGGTGGGGGTAGTGGTGAAGATGTTTTCTGGTAAGTTCTGTGTCCCTAAGGGTGCTTTCCTAAGAAACACTCACACTATTACAGCTTTTGAAAGACCACTGACCTAGCTCTGAAACTTCAATTTGATTTTCTTTTTTCTTCTCCTTTCCCTGTTTGATCCAGTTCGTTTCTGACTTTGAAGCACAGGTTACTGCTGAAAGTTCATTCCCTTTTGTATATCTTTCTCATCTGTGTGTAGGAACAGTGAAAATTTGGGAGTTTGAAAGTGGACAGGAAGTTAAAGCCTTGCCTTTGGCCCAGCACAGCAAAGATGAGTGTCGTCTGCTGAAGATGGTTTATCTGAATGCTAATGAAAGTCAACATGCACTTCTTGTTTTGGAGCAGAGTGGGAAGATGAAAATCATTCAGGTTTTTCAAATATACTTTTTTTTTCCTAATTTCATTTGGTAGCTCCTAATTTTCAAGGTAAAATAGGACTTTTTCATTAATTTGTAGATAAACTTTTAGAAACTGTCAAGGAACAATCCACTTCCTGCATGTCATCAAACTGGCTTTCTGCCTTTCTGTCTAAGAGTTAATATGTTCATTAGTCCATTGCTGGTTTTCAGCATTCTGATCATTGCATTCCTTGCATTTGCTTTTCTCTTTGTGATCGCGGTATCAGTAGTTACAGATCCTTTAAGGTAAAAGCTTTAAAATATTACTGTTGTGATTATAGATAGCGTTTACCCATTTAAAGAGTTTCTAGTTCACCAGCAGCTGAGACTGGTTAGAACTGTTCCTGCAAATCCCATTTAGGTATTTAGGCGCACTGCAGTGGCCAGAGCCCTGTTTTTTGACAGCACCTCAGGCCTAGGGCCATGTTCTCATGAGCCAGCCATACCTTTTCCTCCTTCACTGCCACCTTTCAGCTTGAGTGTGCTCCTCAGTCAGTGGAAGCCACAGCATCACCTTCTTGGGTTCTGGATACCCATCCTTTGCAGAGACCACTGTCCCAGTTCCGCAGCTGAGCCCTCAAATTCAGATATTGCTGACCCATTGCAGTCATTCGCATGCCGTAGAGGCTCTGTTTAATATTTACTAAGAGGAAGCTTCCATGAGTCAGGATTCAGTTTCACAAACATCAGAGGCCTCAGGCCCATACACTTATGTCACTTTGAAGTTCTTCAACTGTAGCTTCATACCCCTCTTCGTATATTTTCCCGCTATGGAGAGTAGGTGACCACGGTATTATCCTGCAAAAAAACCTCAATATTGGAGAACATTTTGGTTAAAGGATTTTTTTGTCTAAAATTACTAGATTAAGACAGTGTCTGCTTAAAAACTGATACAAAGAAACAAGACAGGAATAAATCGGATTGACTTGCTTGGCTTGATTTTGAGAGTCTACTCTGTGTTCCCTTCAGCTAAAATTAACAGGATGCATTTGGAGCTCACAATAATTGGGGTTTCATTTCTAAGACAGACCATGTTTCTGTATAATTTTTTTCCTCAAATTGGAAAGTTTTACTTGGGGCAAAATTCTCCTTCCGAAACTTTAAATCCACTATGTGCAAGGGAACAAAGGCTGTGGGGAGAAGTAGTAAGTTTTACTAGACAGATTATACATTTAGGGGAAAAAACATGCACACTCTCATCTTGGTAAATAATTTATTACTTTTGAGCCTCCTGCTAATAAAAAGCTGTTTTATACAGGGTTTGCTTTTTATATTCAGATTTTTCTGAAATACTACTTCACACCAATTGCACCCCAGTGTTATCACTGAAATTGTTAAATGATTCCTGTAATGTAAATGTATCCCTTGACAAACAGGTTGGTGAGGAGTTGATTCTTTTCCAAGTCCTTAGGTATCTAAGTACATTAATTTTTTTTCACATAATTGCAGAACTACTTTTTATACAACTGTTTAACTGATAATAAGAAATACAGGTTGTTATTATTACTAGCTTTTAAAGAGGCTCTGAATATAGTAGTTAGCAAGGTAAACTTAAGTAGCAACCCAAAACCAGTTCATCCTTTGCATAAATCTACTACAGATTGCTCAATTTTTAGTCCTTCCCACAAGGTATTTCTTGTTTGATACACTTAATATCATAAGATTTACTAAAATCTTAATCATTGCTTCATTCTGGAGTTCAAGGCATCTATGAAAACCTAAGGAGCTGATTTCAGTAATACTTTGCAAAATGGACAGAAATATCAAAGTTAAAGCAGAAACTAGATACTGAAGTGAATATGTTATAGTTGGAAAAACTATCAAGGTAACTCCTGGTAGCCTCTGGGCACAGTGAGGAGGAATTAATGACTCAGGGCCATGGCTGCTTCTTCTCACACAATTGGAACAACCACTGGTTTTGCTGGTATGTTAGATATCAGCTGGAGACTAGCAATTTTAATAAAATAAGCAGCTATAACTGAAGAGACAACTTAAAGGGGGTAGTTAAACAGAATGAAATCAAAAGCTCTGAACTCCACAGCTGCACAGCTTCTAATATTATAGCAGGTAATTTACAGTGGAATATCTCTGGCTGGCACTTCAGTTTGCAGTGTAGGCATATGCTAGGTGATACCTGTAATAGTTTTTTTTTGTAGTTTGGAACAGAAAACAAGCTTTTTACATGTGCTTGCTGATAATTTTCTTACGAATAGAGAAATCCTTTCCTTCCTCTTTCATTAAGTCAGTTATTTTAATAGGGTAACTCAGTTCAAACCTACCTATATGTCACATGGGTGCTTCCTGAAGCAGTGTCATTTCCACGAAGGAATCCAGTTGTGTCTCTGTCACTGAAGCCTGACACCTTGCAAACACATAATTTTTTTCCGGATATTCAGCTGCTGTCTGACACCAGTTCTCTGAGGAATGAAACAGAGGTGAGAAACACTTCAAAGTTCCACATCATTTACAGAAGATTAGAAAGTAAAATGTTTACTGCGCCTTCAAGGATTTCATGTTTTAGCAACAGGATAAGAACCAAATAGGGATTCCAAACTTTTCAGTACACTGAAGGTCTAAAATAAATCATGTTAAGAAAGTGTTTCTAAGGGTTGTATCTGCCTAATAATCTGTTGCATGGTTGTCGCCATGATTAAGCAGCTGCTCTGAACATACACTTCAAATTCCTGTACAAAATACTAAGTTGAGGTTCTTGTATAAAGTCTTCTAGAAATGAAATGCCATTCATTACTATAGCTAGACTGACCTTCAGTAATAGTGGCAATAAAGATCAAGCTGGGTGTTAAAGTGATTCCATTTTCTCTTCTCATTGCTTTGGTAAAATGTCATATTTGTTTCAATTGTTGACCAATTTAACTTGAATAGCCCATGAGGCTTAAGTTTTGTTTTGTATAATTCCACTAACTCTGTAACAGATCTGGATGATACTTATGGAAAGCATCATATAGTCATTATATCTCTGTTCAGTGACTTATTCCTTTAACTTGATTAGAGTATCTCCATAGATACCTACTTCTGATTGACCTTTAGTTGTTACAGCTGGTTTTGCATGCTCTAATTGCAGTTGTGCCATGGATGGCAGGTCAGGTTGGCAAATGGAAGCCACTGTCCTCTGCAGCAGGGTTTCTCCCAGTACTATCACTCCCTGCTTCCTTCTGGTGCTTCTGTGTAGCTCAAATACAATAGTATTAGAATAGCATTGAACATGCAGTTGCAGACACTGTCAATTTAGGCATCTTGTTAAATTAATCGTTAAAACGTTTCACTTTCTAGTGTCCACATTGCTCCTAATCAATTTTTTTTTTAATATTCTTTGTAGAATTTTGTACCTTCTGTGGAAATGAAGTGTTTTGATGTTTTAAAAGTAGAAGGATGCAGTTTGATAGCTACAGGAAGTGCAAATGGTGCAATAATTTTGTGGGATTTTGAATCTGCCTCTGTGAGATGCCTGTAAGTATTGCTTTCATGGAGACATTTTGATCTCTGGTATTTCATACAAACTTTTCAAATGGGATACTGGAAATTCTAAGATACTCAACTGTCAAGGGTGATGGACAAGCAGGAGTTAAAGTAGCAATTTATGTGGGCCCTCTCCCTCCCACTTCAAATGACTTTGCTAGCTAGTAGTGACACTGCAGGTAGGAGAAGTGATCAAGAGAGCAAGTAATTTGGGGAAGGGATGATGTAATTAAGAGTAGTGTTTTAACATAATTCAGCCCTGCCACTGAAGGAAACTCTTACTATACAAGTCACTCTGTCATTGACTAGAGGCTGCTACTGAGCTGTAGTAACATTATTTTGCAAGTTTTGTTCTTGGGAGGACATCTGAAATAATGCTACTTCAGATGATAGTGGCAGATGTTGTACATTATCAGTATTATTGTCTATACCTAGAAGACTACAAGTTACATTCAATAAGGAGAAATCTGAAGTGATTTTTGAGGTTTGGGAGTAAAAATCTTTCACAGAAATTGACAAAAAGTGAGCATGGGATGGTTCCAGATATTCTCGTGAGGATTAAGCTGCTACATCAGGAAAGTGAACAATGATAACATGTCTGGTTAGACTGAGTGGAGCAGCACGGCAGTATTTCTGTGTTGGTGATGGAATACATGTTTTTTTAAGACCACAGATAACTATCCTACCCAACAGATTCACATCCTTCATGTGTAAAATTGGCACGTTTGTAAGAAAGTGAGCTGAGCTTTTCTGTACCACAGGAAATAATCAAAACTTAACTGCAGCTCTGTCTCTGTCTCTTCCTTTGTTTTTGCCTCCCCATATATGAGGGAGCCAATTCATGTGGATGCATAGAAGACAGGAAAGTCAATGCTTTGCAAGTAGAGTATCTTACCCAGGGTTCACATGACTAGTTTGAATGCCAAGAACAATGTACTTTTCTAACATTAACTTAGCTAGTTAACTTCAACATAAGTTACTTTACTTTTCTCTTAAATACTAATTCTCAAGAAAATACTTGGCTGAATGAAATGTTTATCATTCCATCAGGTTCCTGTGTTTCCTGCCACAGGCACATTCTGTATCTACTCTTCACTGACATTAATCCATCATAACAGATTAACTGATTCTGAAAAACCGTGTCTAAAACTTTTAGGTGACATGCATTCTGGGAAATGAAATATTAAAATTTTTAGATTACAAATAAAGTCTGCAACTTTTTCTGGGAACAATACACAACCTATCTGACACATCCTGTACAAACATCTTTATTTTCAGGTGTAAACTTAATGAAGACAGCCAGGCTTCAGTTCTTCAAGCATCTGGGGTCAATGCCATGTTATTCCTTGTACATAGTGCTTTCTCTTCCAGGTAATTGTGTGCATTTTATCTTCCCCCAGGACAGATGCAGTCATTTGGTATTTTGTTGCAGTAAACTGATGTAATGTTTGTCCAAGATAGCTGATTTAAATTGAGATTTTCTTTGCATTTAATCAATTCAAGTTCAAACACTTAATTAGCTTTCCCATCCTTAAACTTGTGTAATGCTTATCAATCCATAATATATTTTCTTTTTTTACCACTCCACTAAACTATCCTTTTGTCCTCTAAATGACCTCATAAGTCTCAATTCTGTTGAAGAATTCAACAGAAGTCAGCTTTTGTCAGATACTAGTTTTCCTGTGCACTGCACCTTCTTTGATTCTTATCTCTGTGAGATAACTCTGTGTGGTAGCAGGCTTTTTCTTTATTTTAAACCTGATACAATCCTCACAGTATTAGATACTCTCAGCAAACAAAGATGGAGGCAATCTCGTTGAAGTGTGCAGCCTCAAGATTCATCGTAAAACAAACTAGAAGCTGGCATAGGTTGGTAATGTTAGATGGAGAACAAAATTTTAGCCAAATATGCTCATTTTGAGAGAAAGGCATTGCACGTGTACGTAACCAGAAGCGCTTGTTTTCCAATGGATATGCAAAAGCAATGGTAGCCAAAAGGACTCCGTATGGTTTAAATACTTATGCAGCTTTAAGGTCTTAAGCAATCAGGCAGCTCTTTTGCTCTCCTGAATCATAGGAATGGTTTATGGTCTTATGTTGCTTTAAAACCTTCAAGTAGCTTATGCATTTACTACACCCCTAAATGTACCAGTGCCACTTAATTCAACATAAATTTGCTTTTTGACATTATATCTTAATTATTAATTTAATAAATCCTAGCTAAATTAAAATGTGGTGATTACAATTCACAAATGAAATATTTTATAAATCAAGAAAAGATCTGATTATGGTTCAACAGGAGGATCTTACAGTGTCTTTGAATCATATAGGCTTAGGATGTTTTGTATGTACTGGGAAGGTACCTGGATTAATTTGACTGTGATCATATATATACACACACACAATGTTCAATAATGGTAGCAAGTCTGTAAAATAAAACACTGAAAAATTACAGTGTCATGGTCACCTGTCCAAATGTAAAAGTGGGCTACCCCAGATGCATACTTTCTATATGTGTTTTACATTATCCCAGTTATTCAGATACTCTTGTCAAAAATAGAGCAGCTGTGACATTGGTGTAAGTTATTTGGCCAGAACATCTCATTAGCAGAGTCAGAACTTTTCTTGACTCAGAAACACAAACATTGAAGATCACCTCCAAATTTTTTTCCTGAGTTTCTTCCACAGAATCCTATTTCTGATCATTATCTCAACAGATTGAAAATAAGTTTCTATAATTAATTGAAAACCATTTGCAGAGCAAAGAGCTATGTAAATGCCATTGGCATGCACTAATTTTTTCCCTTTCACTTATTGAGGATGAACACCAGTGTTAATTTTGATTTACTATGGATTTAATTTGCTCAAAACTCCTGACAGGACAGGTGGCTGTGTAATATGTAAATATTGCCTAGCAACTTGGATAAATTTCTAAAACACCAACAACTCTTAGTCTAATCAGTTCAGTCACTATTCTATTATGCTTTATTACACTGGACAATGTTGATTTCCAGATAGCAAACAGTATCTTCAACAATGTCAGTGATCTCCAATAATTTCTTTCACACAGGCAAATTAGTTCCCTGCCCTCTACTACTGCTACTGTGAGAAGTGATATCAGTGCCCTTCCAGAGCACAAGAGCAGTTCTTTGAACCTACATAAGGTAGGTATAGTGGCTTCATGGATTCAGTAGCATTCAAAGCAAATTTCTGTTTTCATTTTGGGTTTGGTTTTAAAATCCTGTAGCTTACTAAAATCCCTCCATAAAGCCATGCACAAAACTAAATAGCAAGAATTACAGAGAAATTAACTTTGTTCACCTAAGATGAATGAGGTAGGGAATTAAGAATACATTGTCAGGCAACTAGCTCTGTTGATACTTGGAATAGCTGACTATCAAAGTGTTTGTCAGATGCTTATCACTAGCAATTCTGACTTGCAAACGGGGGTATAGAAGAACTCAAAGGGGACGGTAAAATAGACAAATCATGACGTACATGAATAAAAGTAGAAGCACATCTACTATGCAGCCACACTTGCTTGGGCACATTGCTTTCTAATGACAGTACAAGAACTTTTTTAATTTACCATCAAGATGCCAGTGTCTCAATCTGTGTATTTTTGCTAAAGATAGCATTATGATTTTTATGACACTTTTTGTCCTTTTATGCCAGAAGAGCACGCCATATCTGCAAAGCAACAAATAGCAAGTAGGCAAAAAGAGGAAAATCCTGCTACTTCTCAGAGTCTTTCAAACATGTTGTTTCAACAGAGCATGGCACTTTCACAGATTCCCAAATAGACACAGGCCTGACTGTCATCCGCAAACTAAAGTATACAATATCTTGTGCTATGTAGTCATTAGAATAACAAAATGGACAGTCATTTGCAGCTCTTAAAAAGATGCCCAAAAGCCCAACACATCAAGCCTTACAGATCAATAGGTAGGATGAGATTGAAGTTGCTTTTCCTCTTCTAAGATACTTCAAATACTCATGGATGCATAGTTTTTCCTGCCTTATTTGACAGCAATTTTTGAGGCCAGTATACTGATTTCTGTCAGCCTTGGGGATTCTCAGAAGTAAGGCACAAATGAAGGACTGTGATAATTCTCATACTGAAGATGCAGATGAGTAAATGTTACTGCTATTTATGTATGTTGTTCATCTTTGCTCAAGGCAGTAACAAGACTATATACATGATCTGAATTAAACTAAGAAAGAGATCTAGGTTACATTCACATGACTGTAAGGGATTGACTTTGCTTGTCCTAAGAAATTAATGCCATTCAGCCAAATTTACCTTTAGCATGCTCTTAAATTCCCATTGATTTCAGTTGTGATTTGTTCATCTGTGATTTTGATTCTCCTCAGATGACATGTTTCCTGTTTTCACTCAGTGCTGTCCCAGATTGAATGGAAATCAGGGGAATATTTGAATCCTTCAATTAAAAAAAAATTAAGTTCTTAAAACAATTTAAACTAGAGAAATGTTCTGTGGTTACATCCAAGTTCCATTTTATAACTGTTACAGTTTTATTCCTTGCTTTTAGGAAAATGTAAGAAGTGATGAAATTAATACTCAAATAACAACAGGTATGGAAAGATGTTTTTCATTCTCTTTGCTGTTGATCCACAAGTTCTGCCCAGATTACGATAGAAACTGAGTTTGTCAGTTTGTCTGGCAAACTGTGTTTAGAATACTTGAGATACCATTGGTACATGGATGACACACCTCAACATCTTTTGCTCACCCCTGATTCACAGTTATTTTCCAAAAGCCAGGCCAGGATGCAGGGTATGCAAGGGCCTAATGGCTGATTTTTCTAAATAGACATGATGCTGAAAACGTGGCAGAATTTAGGAATGTCAACTATACACACTTCTCTTCCACATAAACATTCAAGCAATGAATTATTGAAATGGTATAGCAAGAACCAACTTCAGTCAAATATAAGTGAATTTTCACAGAGAAAATCTTCAAAAGCAGATAGAATTTTAGAAAGAAAAATCTTCCCTGTCTTATATATCCTTAAAATAATATAAACAAGAAAGAGCCAAGTGCTTAAGAGTTAAAGCTGTGCAAATGGATTCAGTGAATTTGCAAGAATCAGATCCTCTAGATTCTTCTGAATGCTTTAGACATCCTCTGCTGGAAAGCAGACTTTCCCAATAACAAGAACTTTGATCATCTGAAATGTGGATTTAAGCTGAATTTATTTTTCAAAGAATACGTGCCCTGAAACTATAATATCCCTAAGCCTTGTAGCTGCTCAATGAAATAGACACTCACATTAGGTCCTGTATCCACTGAATGTCCATTTCACTGAGGACCTTCATGGGACCCCCCCAGCATCTCCAGCTCTGGGGATGTCACAGCAGGAACTCGGAAAAGGTTCTCTGTGACCACCACCTCACATTTAGCAAAAGTTTTGAACATGAGAAGTATAGAAATCTATGATTCCAGAATTGTTAAGTGTCATTTAGTTATTAAACTTCATTTCATTGCTGAATTGGCAGTAATCTCTAGAAGCTTCATGCAGAGGCTGCAGAACTGCCTCTCAGCTGTCCTGATGACCACTGTCGTGCAGTCCTCCTCCACTCTCACTGGTGCTTCCAGTTTCTGTGAAATCTGTTGCTGTGCTCTAAATAAGGTTCCCCCACATTATGGAGCAATAGTTCTGGCTCATTTAGATAAGATCATGAAGATCATTCTAATTTCTTTTCAGTTGTCTTTTAACCATATCTGTAACATTTTCAGAGTAATGCCATCTTGATGATGGAGTTTATTTTCAAATTTATTTTTTTCCTAGTGTTATGTAATTTCTGTACATTCAAAAGTACTAAAAATTGTTGAGACAATGTATGATCATTTGTGTTCCAAAGCAGAAGACACAACTAGGTATAAGAATATCCAGTGCTTGAAGATGAACGTACAGTTATCCAAAGCTGTAGCAGGACACTCACCAATACTGGCTTCTGCTCATGAAAATGGCTGTATCTGCCTATGGAGTATTCAGGTAGCTATCTGAATTCCTTTGGGATGGGACTGGACCATGAAGAAGGTAATGCTACTAATATTTGGAAACATGCTTTTTAACTAGCAATTGCAGCAGCAGATGTTTTATCGCATTTTTTGGTTAATAATTTCTTCCACAGACACAAATTAGTTCTGCTTTAATAATGGTAGCACACAGTAATGGCAAGTGGAAAATGAAGAAACATGATTTTTAATAATTATAACAAAAACTGACTGTAAAGTTATGTGAAAGTCTAGAGGTTGATTTTTCACCCACATCATTTACCTTCTAAGAAAGGATGATAGGCAAGGCAGAGTGTCCTACTCTCAGAACAGGAGAAATGTGTCTAGAACATTGCACAAGCCAGCTAGCACTAGTAGTGTTACAAATCAGGAGAGAATAACATCCTAATACATAGCGTCCTAACACATAGTGTCTACTGCTATAATCAGTTTGTAAAGCCAGTCATGTAACAGAATGCCAATGGCTTAGCTGTCATATCACCTCAGACCTGTGAGACTCTATTCCAGAAAACATGTTACTCTAAACAAGAGACAGTACATGCAGAAAGATGGGAGAGTACCATGATATGACTGGGTAATATCGGTCATTGTGGCAGACAGTGATCACAGTATGTCGGCCATGTAAGGCTTTAACAGGAATCCCAGCAAGGCAAGTCATAGCGAGAATTTTTCAGAAAGACAGTGACGTATCTTTGCAGATGTTTTATGCAAAAATAGAATACGATTGTAAATGTCCCCAAGTACAGTAGGTGTGGACTTTGTTGGGTTTTGTTCACAGTTGATATATTAGTGTGCTTAGATTCCTGTAGGAATCTCCAAGTTCACGTGATGATATCATCACTGACATGATTGTCATCATCATTACATGGATGACACAGTCAAGATTCTCCTTATCAGCAAGACTTTCTTCCTCACCTCCTCTCAAACCTGAAAAGATAATAAGGCATGAAGTCTACTAATGCTTGCCTGAAAAATATAAAAAGTTGTTGAAGGAGACATCATGGGTCCATTTGCAGCAAGAAATGATATTTCAGTAGCAAATGAGATCATACTGATGATATTCCACAGCAAATGAGAGATAAGAGGTAAAGTAGGGGTAGGTACAGATAGACTGTGAATTGCCTGAAAAGTGAAATAGCTTGTTCTTTTGATGTAGAAGAGATGGCAATCAGAAGAAGAATACATCCCAGTAGATTAGGAAACTATATTTTTAGCTGCTTTCTGAATAGACAGGAGCTGAGTAACACTGAATAGATCAAATCAATGGCACTCAACTTCTGATGCATTGATAAGTATTTTTTTCATGTAGACATTATAAAGAGAAATATGTGTTTGTTTATTCATTTATTTTAGGGAAACTTAGTGAAAGAACTTATGCCATTTTCAAAATATCCTTCAGTTCCTCTGACAGCACTATGTACAGACATCTCCACTAAAATGCTTTTGGCAGGCAGTAAGGGTGAGTAAATTTGTTAGTCATTCTGTTGAGGACAGTTCGTAGGACCACAAAATATCATGTAAATGTGCCAGAAATGTGGAAATGAAGGTCCAAATGCTGCCAGACTTTTTCCATCAAAGCTATAATTAAATAATTGAAAAAGGTATTTTCTAGTATGAAAGGATGGTAGATTAAAGCTTAGCATTACATAGCATTATCAGTAGAATTGTTTTCATAAAAGACATTACAATTTTCTTTATTCACAAGTCCTGCATATACTTTTCATCTGAATTACTGTATTAATACCAAGGGCAAAGATTACTACTAAAACCAAGCAAAAATTTCATGTCCACGGTAATAAAACTAAATAAAGAGCTGCAGCTGTGGCTCCCCCAAGAGCCATGATTCAGACACTGATATGTAGTGCAGTCATGGCTTCAGCAGTGTGCTGCTATATAAGGAAAGAAAGCACTTGTGGTTTGTGCTAGCAGCGCATTGATAGACTTTTAATTTCACACCAAATCTGGCTTTCATTTGGCAGAAAGTTCAAGAGTTTACCTGCTGTCTGATTCTCCTCCAAACCTTTAGAATCACCCTGGCAATTTTCCTCTTCTGCATCTGTCATATGAGGTTTTTGTCCTTTAATGTGTCACTTTTCTTCTAAAATACCTATTAGAACTGTTCCTGCCAGCTTCCTGCTCTTACGCTGTCAGAAGCTGGATGAAGCAAGGGGCTTTTTCCCATTTGTTTCAAACCTGAGCAGTAGCTTGACGCTAATGCTGAAAATGAAGAAGAGTTTCCATTCCCCATTGATTCAAATCAGTAAATGAGTTCAGGAAGGCAGCATACACTGAACAGGATTTTAATCAGTGTGGAAATGTATCCACCCTATTACCTATTTATCTGATACTCTCCCTTTGTCCTTTTGTGTTTGTGCCACTGTGTGTTTGCTTTTCATGCTTTCCTCACGCTTCTTTTTTATCTGCAGTGCTACTACCAATTCCTTGCTCCGATTACAGATTTCTCCTTGTTAGGAAAAGGTCAGCTTCTCTGTCAGCCTCCTTGCTTGCTTGCAAATGTACAGTCCTAGAAACCAGATATGACCAGTCTGAAGGTTGGAATTACACAAAAGATTCCTCTGTCTCGTAGTAGAAACAAGAGATAAGAGGCAAGTTCATCAGGAAAGAAGGAGCCTAGGCAGGAAACGGGGCAGTTGTGGGTCATAAGGAAAATGATTCTTTGATTCTAGCTTCACATGAGTGCACTAAAAGGTTGTAAAACATTAAGTTTTCATTATGTATGCAATTAATCAAACTTTGTCCATTTTAGCAGGTTTGGAAAACAGCTTAATGCCTAGGAAGCTCTCATAGCTAGTTTGTGCAATAGATAACTGTCTTGACAAGATGACTCTTATTTTTTACTCATGTCATTTAAAGAAAAAACTTTACGTTCTTTCCGTTTCAAATCTATCCAGTTAGTGACACATTGCTCACAAAGAGTATGTGTATTTCTTTGCATGTTAATGAATGGTCCATTATTTTCTACTCTGTGCTTGACAATAAGATAGTGACATTCACCGTAAAATAACTTTCACTGACCTGTAATCCCTGCTTCATTCTGCCCAGTGTTTACCAAGAGCAGATCGTAGCAACTGGTGAATGGATAGCACTACTAAAATTTATTGATGTTTTGCTTTTTCCTTTCTTAAACAGAGGGACATATTATGCGCTGGAGCATTGCCTCATTCTTAGAAGACCCACAAAATAATAAAAATGTAAGGAAAAATATGACAGATTTTCTTAACTTGAACAGTATACCAAGATAAGACAAACAGAGAAAAATGGATTCAGAGCTCTACAGGGATTAAAAATGTTTCCTGCACATAAAGGTCATGTCTTTTGCTTGAAATAATAACTTGATTCTGTGGAAGAAAAAAAAAAAAAAAAGAAAAAAAGAAAAACATAAGTAAACTGCTGTTAGCATTATTCCATTGTGTTCAAAGAGGCTACATTAAGAACGAATTTATCCATGACCCCTGAGTGATGTTTCTACCATATGCCATTTGCAGGCTGTTTCATGGAGGGATTACTTTTTCACCTGTTTTAATTATCAGCCATGCTGATAAATCCACTAAGCTAGCAACCATGGTGGCATACATAACTGCCTGAAATGTGGTTATGTTGCTTTTTTCCCTCAGCTAATAAAGGAGGAGCTCTGCTGGAGGGCACACTCTAATGAAGTGGTTGACTTATTTCATGAAGAGGAGAAAAATGTGGTAGTGACAGCATCCATTGACGGTTCAGTCAGGTATAAAAATGACTAATACTTACTGCTATGGCCAGTCAATTGAACTGTCTCCAAAGTTCCTCTTCTTGCTGGACTTGTATATAGGCTAGAACTTAAATAAAATACAACACTGGGGGCATTTTCTGCTCTGCACGTGAAAGAACTAATTTTTTTAATGTAACACTTCCAATTTTCTCAGGAGGTCAGACCTTTTGCAGACTGTCATTTTCTTTCAGCAAGGTGACCTTGAATGCATAGGCAATGGCACCATCATTTTAGAAATGACCTCCTGTTCTAATTATATTTTAGCTTTCAAAACTTGTTAAATTGACATGGGTCCTAAGCATTGTGTCCAACCAATGTTTATGCAATCAAACCATCGCAGTCTGAAGATGCTTTATAGAAAACTGTAATTCCTTCTTGGCTAACAAGTACATTTGAAGGGATTTCTTCTGGGGTTTGGGGGGAATCAATGAGGAAATTTTGTGTAGATCCTGCTCTGGTGGCAGCACCTTACTGTAGGAGCAATTCAGGATATTGGTGCCTTTACTCCTCAGTTTCGTAATTATAAAGATGAACTGTTTGGTTGTTTTCTGATTTCCACAACATCCTTCTGAGAATTTTTTTACTCTCAAGTTACTTACATTATAAACAGTGAACTTCAATCTCATTGATTTTTTTTATATGAATAGCATACTGAACTCTAGAACAGTGCTGCAGAACTTGATAATGTAGACAGATGTTTTGTCACTTTTGTTCTACTTCTGTAAGTATTCATTTTTCCATTCTGTCCTTTGGCACCACTTCTACTATGTCTGCAGGCTCTGGCATGCCACAAACGGATACTATCTTGGTTACTTCGGACAGCCTAGGAAGTTTGAATTAGCAGATATCAGTCGGTTAATTTTGCCTTGTGATGTTAATAACTTTCCTACTATAATTAAAGAGGAAAGCAAGCATATGGAAAAGAAGAACTTTGAATATCCTCTAATGCTGGACAGGGACAAGTAAGATCTCATACATTTACATATATGTATGACTGGGGGAGCAGTTCTGAAAACATACTTAAAAAGCAACTTTCACCTGAAGGTCAGAAAAAATATTGGTATTTCCTATGTGCTATTTAGAAAAGTCCTTTTTAAAAAATTTTTTACACAGCATGGATAAATCTCTTAATTGTTATGACTAGGTGTTAAAACACAACACTAGGCGACAGTCAGGATTAGGTGATGTTCAGAATTTGAATTCAGTAATAGTGATGACTAGATAATTATCTCAGATTTTAGCCTAATTAGGGTCTGCATGTTATGTACACTGTTCTGGTTAGCAGCCTGTTTCCTTTCCAGTTTCACAAGCTGATATACTTCTGGGTTCCCAAAAAATTTATCAAAAAAGCTTAATGTGAATAGTTTCAACCCAAAACCAAATATCTCTGTAAGAATAAACCAAATTTAATCTTTCATTTTAAAAAATGGTCTTCTTAAATTTGCTGGGATGTTATGGATATATTCATACACCTCTGATCATGATGCTCTGACACTGGCATAAATGTTGCGTGTTCAATAGCAGTGTTGGATCTCTCTCCTTCTAGGTAGAGTTCTCAAGGGATGTGGGTTAGTTACAAGTCAAGCCAGCGAGCCTTGGCCCTCTAGCTTAAGTCATATTTCTAGTCCTGGAGCTCCCTGGTTCATTAATTAGTGGGTTCACCAAATGAACATAAATACTGAAGCAGGAATCTTCATGGGAAACATGCACATTGCTTTTAGTCACAAAGCAGTCCAAATGTGGGAAAAATTACTTCAGGGCTTAAAAAGTCATGCATGCTTTAGTGGTAAGGTTTCACATACCATGTGCATTTTTAGGCTGCCTTTTAACCAAAGCACTTTGGGACAATGGGAGATCTCTAAGGTGCCTTTCTGTTACCTCATTTAGGTCTGTATCCTGCTAATACTTATTATTCCATAAAGTTCTTACTAATGTGAGTAGTCCCAGTGAAGTCAGAACAGTGACTCATCAACACAGAGAAGTGCTTGGCTGTGTTTGAAGGACTAACCCCTGAAGTCCCTTTGAATAGTCAGCGGCTAGTTTGAAACCTCTGGAATCAAAGATACAAAAATTAAGCCAGCTAAGTTTAAACAAAATTTCCATAAATGACATGCCTGTGTCAAACTGTGACTACTTTTTGAGGACCTTTCAAATATTTCAGTAAAGTAAAATAGCTATCTTACATTTGAAAGACATTAATTAAACAGCCTGGAAGCAAATGACAAGCCTGCTTAACTGTGCAGAGAACTGGGAGAAAAAAAAAAAAAAGGCGGCCACATGCTGTGCAATAGAAAGTTTCAGTCTTATAATTTCTATATGCTCTGTGTGCTCTCACCTCAAGAGCAACTTGATCCCTCTCGATTAACCATACCAAATCGTGTAATGGATAGCTAGCCAACTGTCAGCCAAAAGGCTGTGTTACCTATGGATGCTACGTTTTGATGTCTACAGGATACAGGAGCTTCTCTTGGGTCAAGTCAGTTATCTTCATGATGCTGCTACAATTTGCTAATTGGATAACTATCATATAAGTCACTAAGATAATATTTTAGAATCTCAATTAACAAATCAAGTTACAAATGCTATTAACAGATATTCTCCACATGTGGATATACCTGAAAAGGTACAAACCCAGCCGAATAGCATAGGTGCTTAATCAGGTCATCTATTGAAAAATGTCAGCAGGTAGATAGACCCATATACAAGAATAGTCTCAGTTTCTCTCTGTAGTTTATAATTCCTTAGCTTGTGTGATCTGACTTGATTTTTCTGATTATAAATGAAACTGTGTTAATCTACACTAACAGACACTCTAGATCATTTCTTCTTGTGATTAAATTTGGAAACAAGGTATATGAGCAGAGGAAACCTTCATTGTTATGAAAGTGGCATACAGGAATTGTAGTCAGAACTGACAGAAATGCTGAAAAGCCATTACCACACAGCAAGTTAGCACCCAGTTGTGGTAACCAGTGCTTTTTATATTAACATTTCCAGCTTCCTAAAGATGATAAGCCAGTATCTCGATTGACAGTGTTAGTGAAGTACTTCATGACACCTATGAAAGTCATAATATAAATTATATTTTGAAGATATATAGAATAATTTATACTTAAAAATAATTTTATTTTGGAGCCAGCTAAGAATGTTGCATTCAAAATTGGTATTTTGATAGAAGCATCAGATTTTTTCTCTCTTGTGTGTACAGGTGGAAGTCACTGACCAGACCACCTTCAGTTTTAAAAAAGCCTAAACATATGGACATAATTCAGGACTTGAAGTTTTTCAAAGCTCTCACTTCTCCCAAGGTAGCTAATGTGTATGACAAATTTGTTTCTGTTCTGTGCAACATATAGGAAATGCAACTGTATTTCTCATTTAGAAATTAGCCATAAATAACACTACATAACCTTCTCATTCAAGCTAGAACAAAAATGCATAAACAGAGGGATCAAAGAAACTTCTTTAGTTTTCATTCTCATTGTTTCACACTTCTAAACTCCAATTTAGAAAGTAGCACACACTGATTCACTTGTTTGGTTTAACAGCATTAAAAAACCCCTAGAATTTTCACATGCTCCAACGGAAATCCTAAATATTTTAAGTGTACTTGAAGGAAGTGTGAAAATATGAGAACAACAATGAATCCGTGGTTATACACGACAGTTCTTTCAGGGCTCCCATGAAATCAGAAACCAGGAGAGTTCTGAGTTATTCTAGCTATTGTTATAAATACTTTCTAGAATTCTAATTGAATAATGGTAGAGCTCCTCCATCTTTACCTGACTTAGCCCTTTAAAATCATGGGAACAGATAAAACTTCTCTTGCATTTGTAGTACAAAAGGAAAAAGATACAAATCCTATGGCTACTTGCCAAAAAAGCTTCCATTAACACCCTTCTGACTACTCTTCCCCAAAGGGAACAGCTAGCGAGGGGTCTGAACTCTTGACATCCCCTCCTAAAATTTGTGGTACTCTGAGTCTCCTGTGTACCAAAATCTGTTATCCTAATGCGGCCAGCTAAAGTCCAAACAGCAGTCAGTAAAAGACAACATTACTCCCCGTGACCCGCTACTTTTCTCTGTGTACCTCAGGTGAAAGGATGACAAGGTGAATGCTATTTGGTGACTGTGCAAACACCTTGAGTATATGATTAGCTCACCATAATTCAGTTGTCTTGTCTTTCTGACATGGGTAATGCCTAGTAATTAATGCACATGAGTAATGTTTAGAATTAACAAGCAGACCTTGGAACAGATTCCTTTAGGAATGTTTTACATTGTTGAAGATGTGGTATTTCTTAAACTGTTATTACTGCAGCACACTCAGTAATGTATTAGTAAGACCATGGAAAAATGTAAGTAGAAAATCTCTGTAAAATGTACCATTTCAAATTAAACTCATGTTTTCAAATTTGATGGAAACGAGGGTTCTTTGCAATATTTCAAGCTGTAGGTGCATTTCTTTTCCTTTCTGGAGGACCATAAATTGGCCTCCTAGGGTGAAATCACAGCTATATCAAATGTCAGGATTCATGTGAGTGTGGATGGACTGTCAAAGCACCTGAGGTATTTTCGCAAATTCAAAGCTTTCAACAGTTGACAGCAAAAATGTCTTGTTCATCTGCATCTTTCCAACTGGCTGCTGAAGTGTTTGTGATTTGCAAAGCCCAACAGAATGCCAGACTGACAGCCCTGTGATGGAGCTATCATCTGGGAGGGAGTTCTTACTCCATGACCCCTTGGCTAGACTTCCACTCTCCTCTGATAGCATGCATCTACCAAACCTGACAAGTACCCTGAAAATTATTCCTTTATTGAGCTTATCCAAGGTATTAATAGGTGAGAGAACTAAGTGTTTAAAACTAGTTTTAACTTAGGCAATAAAAAGCATTTTGCTGTTAACTGTCTTGATTTTGTGTCCCTTGGGAAGCTGGAATTTTGCTGGGTTTGTATTTTCTATAGCAGAAGAATGATCCCCTCCTAATTTTAAAAGAAGTTCAAGGCAGCCTTTACATGGTACAAAGAAAACCTGTGCATAAACCATCATCTCTCTACATAGTAATGATATACATTTCTTCAGATAACGTGAATGTTACCATGCAATTCAGTAACAGAAGTAATGTTTTCATTACCTTTTGTCTTCAGCTAGTAACGTACTGACTTTGACTTCCCTTGGTCAGATCCATAGACAACCTGTGGAAAGTTTTGAGTCTGGAAACAGAGAGGCTGGTGCAGTATTTGGGTTTCTTCCTATATATGAGGTAAGCACAAATGTTTTCTTTTCTACCTTGTGCAGTGGCATTCATACAGCAGAAGCCATTAGCACTAGTAAATTACTACAATCACGTACTCTGAATTCTATTGTTAACTGTCTGCTTCTCGATTTAATTTTCTAACATGGTACACATTACTACCTATCCAACTCCATTCTCCATTTGGTGGAAGCTTGGGGAGCCAGATGAAGACAGCGTGCCACAAAGTGAGTATTTCAGACATTTATGTCTCCTATTCAACCTCACATCATTAACTTTTTGCTCAGACTCAACTCTTTTAACCAGCCCAAAAACTATTGATTCTTATCTGCACAAAGCTTCGGCTATTGTAAGTTAATACTGTTTTATGGGTACTATTGATTTGATTTATTGCAAGCTGTCTAGCAAGGCTTCCTAGGTTGTTCCTCCTATGGAGAAAGACCAGAATGTCCACAGCCTTGTCTAGCCCACCTATCATAGGATGGAAAGAATCAACTCTAGCAGACGTGCTGATCTCTCTCTATAGAAGGTACCTAGAGAAATAGCTTGGATGAGACTCCTAACATCTAGATGGCTAGCTAGGTGGGATGAATAGGGTACTCTGCATTCAAACATATATGACTTAATGTTTGTGCATGCAGCATTACAGAGCATATCAGAAAACTCAGGAGCACGCTGTTCAAATAGTTAGCACATATGCTATTCTTCTGACCATTAATGTGCTTTGGAAGTCAATGTTTTGTTTTATTCCAGAAGAAGAAAATACAATATAATGTGCCTTGGCAAGTTAGAGGCAACTAAACTGAAGCCAATGGCACTGAAATGGATTTATAATAAAATGAGATCAGACTTTTTCTGTGACATACATAAGCAACAAATAATTTTTTATCTGTGCTGTCAAAAAATGCTGCCAAAGTGGTCTGTTCACCTAAGTTCTTTAAATTTTCCAATTTATTTTTTAAAGGTCTTCAGTGGAACAAAGCTGAGATGTCCCGTCACACTGGATGGACAATGGAGACAGGTTTCAGTGGAGAATAGGGTCAAGACAAATAAACATAGCATCCATCTTCAGGAAAGTGGATTAGCAGGTTCCTTATTTCAATTTTTTTCTCTGTTTTCTTTTCTATTATATTTAAATCCATTTCATTAGGAAGTAGAGCATACAGAAATCAAATCTTTACTTCTATTCCAGTCCTTCATGCAGAAAATAAATTCTAATAAAGCCAGTGTATGATTATAACAAGATACTCACAGAAAAGCCCATCTCACTCCACTTTTTGATGGTTAAGAAGGAAAAGCACCTTACCATGATTAACTGCTTAAAGATTCAGAGCCACAAATCTGCAAAAATTCTTCTTTTGCTAGCCACACAGACTTCTGTGAAGAACACGAAATGTTACTCCAGAGGTACCGCTCTAACCTTTCTTTCATGTTTCATGAGCTTTGGTGTCCTTGGATAGGCAAAGAGTTGATGGGATGTTCCACAGGTAGCACACATATGCCACAGTACCCTAGTCAAATGTCTCCTTCCAAAAACATTTAGATTTCCTTGTTAGTCATGTGGAGATAAGACAGAAGAAAGATTGAGAATTACATTCAAATAATGAGAAAGAGCCAAATTTAAAGATACCTGGATTTAAATCACAGCATCATAGAACATGCCATCTTTAACTCTGTGCTATTTTCAGCTGAGCTAACTTTATATTAATTAAACGTAATTACAGAAACAGAAAAAGCAAAAACCAAGCAAAGCTCCCTGCAATTGTTTTGTTAATGCTATACGGACAAGTCTTCAGAATTATCATTCTAATACCTTTTAGTGCCAATATTTTTGTTTGTTGAGAAGGTGCCTTGACCAGAACTATTAACAGAATGAAATGGTCATATTACCCAAAAAATTAATTTTCAGCAGATCAGATTCCTTCTGATTTATGCTATTTTGTTGTAGAAATGCACTAACATGTCATGGTATGGAAAATCTGTTTTGATAAGATTTTTTTAAATTAGTTTTTCTGATCACTTTACTTCCTGCCAGGTTTATGGGCAAAATTCTGATCCCTTGTTGCACCAATTTAAATCTTACTATGCAGATTTCAAACAGGAAAAAACACTATAGGTCAACTCAATTGACCTCAATTATTTTCATCATTTTTATTATATAGTACAAACCAAGCCTAGGGCACAGTAAATGTGTTTAAAGGAAGGTCAACGTATGATTCAGGGGGTATTGAAGGTGAAAATATAACAGCATTATTTTATCATTATTGTGATTCAATATGAACTCCTTACACTGAACTGTTGTAAACAAGACCAAAATTTGTAAAATTTTCTCAGCATATTTTAGGGTGATCAGACATCATGGTCCTTTTCAGCAGTTGCCAGCGGCTGTTTATTTAATGAGAGGCTAGTAACAATGTTCTGGTGGATTTTCTGTTAATTGAAAGTCTTCAACTATTCCCCTCTGGGATGTGCTAAAACCTACTTAACACCTTCCCTATTTTTATGATTGGACTCTGAACCCTTAATCTAAAACTAAACCTTTGGATAGCACCAGAAGAGAATTGGCAGATGTTGGAAACTGATCTCACCAATGTTGAAGAAACCAAAGCATAGGTTTGTCTCTTTTCTTCTTCCATGGCACAGTAATGTCAGAAAGCTTTGGTCTTCTGATGTTTTATTCTCTATTTTCATCTACATAGGAAATCCAAATATTTAACTAGCACAGGTAATAATAGAATCATATTAAACAGCATCTTTCACCCTTTGCTGCATAATGAACTCCCTTCTGCTTGGGAAGGTATATGGCAAAAGGGGAAGGATCTTGGGTTTATGTAAAAATCATTCCTGTTGAAATCAGTGGATAGCCCACTCAACATTTAGAAATTCATTATGGCCCAGAAACAAAGATCTTAACCAGGCCCACTGTAGTAAATATTATGTAAAAGAAAACTCACTTGCCTGAGATCTCAGATTAGGCATCTGCTTCCTTAGGGAAGATGCTGCAGAAACTTCAATAATCAGAAATGGGTAGAATTGATTTTATACTCTGACAGAAAAATATATGAATTTTAGTGCCAAAGGAGATTGGCTGTATCATCTAGTCTAAGCGTCTGGGTGGCACAAGCCAGAGAACCCATCATGAATATCTTCTGTGGCCAAATGCCTGTTTGTGTTACTGTTTTGGTTTCCAGTTGAAGGCAGCATCCTAAGGTTCTTAATGTACATCTGCTGCCAGTTATTCTCCATGTCAAAACCACAGGTTTCCTCTCTGCTCTGAATCTGCCCAGTCTGGACTTTCATATACTGGATATTACGCTGCCTTTTTTCTGCCAGATTAAGCTTCATAAACCATCAAAAATCCTTTCCAGAGATGATTATTCTTAATCAAAGAAGTCAAAGTCTGCTCTCCATGCTGTAGTCAACTTGTCTGATCTGAGAGTAAGGAGCAGGTTGGGCATTTTAGCTGAGAGGCAGCGCACTGCAGCTTCAGGAGCCAGCTCAGGTCTGGTGGCAGCGTGTTACACTAACATGGCACTCGGTCTGAACTAACACACCCTGTCAGCTCCGATAGGTCCTGCACAGGTCTGGGTCCAGCGTCCCTGCAGATGCTCCCCAGGGCCTCTGGTTCTGTTCTCAAAAAAAACCCCTATGAAACAGAAACTCAGGGGAGTGTGATACAGAGAAATTACACCTCGCACTCTGTGAGCTATTCTGAATGCAGAAGCAAAGTACGAACGATGTTCTCCTTTACCCAGGTTCTATCAGCCTCCCAGTTACTCTTGATAGCAAAGTTACCTGTAATTTGAGCTTTGTGAGTCTCTCACTACAGGGCAGATTTCTGTAGCCTTTTTATCTCTTTCCATCACAGTGGTTATCTTTTTTTTAAGTGCCTGCCTCAGAACTCCATTTTACACTCAGAATCTTAAAAGCATCAGATAAGCAACAAGGAGTTAATATGCCCTGCTGTTTCTGCCTGTTAGTTCCTTGCTTGTGCTTTCAAAGAGCACGATCATCCTCTAAGCCAGAAGAGTGCATGCTGAGCTCATATTCAATTAACTATCTGTCATGATTTCCTGAATCCTTCCTGGCATTTCAGCATTCCAGGACAGTGGCATAACATGACACAGGTCACAGAATACATATTCTATCATCCTTTGTCTGGCTGAAGGTACAGATCCTTGCCAAGTGTGTCACCTTAGTGAGAATTTAGGATAATCCGTGTAACTAGTGCCATTATTACCCACTATTTGGGGGAAAATAGCGGGTTTTCTATACTACTGGTAATGAACAGTGTTTGATCTGCTGGCCTTCTTGGAAAGGCTGTCTTCTGATGAGCTGAGTATGCAATGACTTGCAATGATTTACCTGTCTTCAACTTGTTACAGGACTATGATGGATTTTGGGGTAATACTGCTCTTTTTCAGCAAAATATCTTGTGGGAGTATATTAAAAAATATTATGATCAACTGTACTGGGATCTAGCTGGGATGAACCTCATTTTCTTCATAGCAGTCTATATGGTGCTGTGTTCTAGATTTGTGACTAAAACAGTGTTGATTGATAGCACACCAGTGTTTTGGCTATTGCTGAGCGACGCCAGCACAACATCAAGGTGGTTTTTTCCCACCCTCAGTGAGCAGCCCAGGGGTGCACCAGAAACTGGAAGGGGACGCAGCCAGGACAGCTGACCTGCACTGACCAGAGATATTCCATACCATATAATGTCCTGCTCAACAATAAGAGCTCATGGAATGGAGGAGGAAAGCAAGATGTTCACGGTGATGGTGTTTGTCTTCCCGAGTAACCATTATGTGTGCTGAGGCCCTGCTTCCCAGGAAGTGGCTAAACATATGCCTGCTGATGGGAAGCAGTGGATGAATTCCTTACTTTGCTTTGCTTGCACATTTGCTTCACCTTTTAAACTGTTTTTATCTCGACCCATGAGTTTTCTCGCTTTTGTTCTTCCGAATCTCTCCCCCCATCCCAGTGGGAGAAGTAAACAAGCAACTGGGTGGGCGCTTAGTGTCTGCCAGGGTCAACCCACCACATTAACCAACCTTGTGATTAAAATCAAGCTTGTCTGACAAACCAAGTGGCATCAGATAAAGTGTAATCTGCCATTTACTGTTCCCTTTGCATGCCCCATGATTTAGCAGTTAGCTTATGAAAGGTAACACCCCTGCAGTTCCCTGAGTCCTGTTTGCCTTTGAAAGACAGCTACATCAGCTGTCTTCCAGTTACCTGAAAATTGCCTAGTCTTCGAAGATTATTAAAAATGAACAGTTCAGGTTCAGAGAGCTCCTTACCCATTTCTTTTGATACCCTTATGTGTCATGTTTTATCATTGTGTAAGATTTTCTTTTTGGTATTGTACCTATTTATAGTTCAAACGAAAGTATTTTACTGTGCTTGCAAGATGCAGATATCCCATTTCTCTTCAGTTTATTAACTGACTGTTTACTTCCTCAGAACCAACTATTTACTCATTCTTTTCCTTTTACCAAAACTTCAGCACTGCTAGGATTTCATAGGTTCTTAATTTTTAAATTTTAGTCTTTTCAGTCTTGCTGCCTGCTCCCTTTGTTTTTCCTTATTAATTGCCCGTGTTTTGCAAGAGCTGATTCGTGATCATGTCTATTCATGCCACTATATTCTGCACTGTGCAGAAGAGCTCATCCATAATGTAATACTATTCCCAGTAACAATCAAGCGTTTAATCCTATGCTGAATGACATCAATGGAGCAGCTCTCAGGAGGGAACCGTGCTGTAAGGAAAACTGTCAAAAATGTATGATATGTACGTGTTATCTTTAGCAGCCTTCCATCCAGTTACTACCTTACTGTTGTGCTATTTAAACTGTGACAAAATTACAGTGCTATAATGCTCTCAGACTTTTTTTTCCACAATTCATTAAATTAACAAAACCTGAAGTAGCTTACAGTGTGTGTCATTGCTCAGCATTACTGTTTCCTTGAAGAGTTTCAATTCCTAGGGCTTTATAAACACCAAATGGAAACTGGTCCCGGCCCCAAACATTTTATACAATGATATTATCCAATTATCTTAAGTGTCACAAGAAAAGCAGAGACACTTAATTTCTTTGAACAGATAATCTGTTAAGGCACTGCACAGAATTCATTAGAAGAAGAATAGTTGTTTATTGTGTGCTAGAGAACAGAGGATGCTACTGGAAAGAAATTAAGCACAGAAAAGCATACCAGGCAAGTGATACTTCCAAATACACCCACTCATCTTCAAGCAGTCTTTTCGATGCTGGATCTAGTACAAAGCTGTGTGTTAACAGACCTGTTTGTATTAGCTGTGGACTTTCTGTGTGTCGATGTCTCTGTATTCCTTTGCAGGTTAGTTTCTTTCCACCAGCATCCACAATTATATTGCAGGTTTAAATGTTCCAGCTGTATCAGTTGTTCTGTTGTTCCAGATCACTGCTGTATCATGGAAAGGCATCTTAACAAGACAGCCTCTTTCAGCATGGCAGAAATTCGTGGTTGTACTGGCTGCAGTAGTTAGTTTGCCAGAATTTCATTACAGCCCTTGCCAGTGCTTTACAAAATCTGGGACGTTCTTCAGCTGCCCTCACCCACTGGGGTAGCTCAAGCTGAATGGCATCAACGGTGCCGGAACTACGGGAACCATAAGTCTTTGTTATGTATCCACCACTATAATAGCTCCCATTATTTGGGCTAGGATTGGATGGAGAAGGCACACAAACATAACTGTTATTTTGTTCTTCGATATATTTACCCAAACTCCTGTTCCCTGCAACTAAAGTCTCAGAAGACACGTTGACTAGCTGACTGGCCAGGTGGCTAATTGAGGAACATGATGCAGAAAAGATGCCTGAGTTAAGGGAAGTTTTTGAAAGTGTGTAACCTAGTTCTATCCACCGTTCAGGATGTGCTTGTCCATGGATATCCAGAATCAGGCCCCCCGTCATCTGCGATTTTGCAGTGGTCAAAAATCCCATGTACTCCTCCCAGGCATGTTCTGCTTGGGGAATTCCAAAGGAGGCTTCTTCCTTTCCCCTGTTAGCATCCATCTTGAACCTCTGCAGGTGGTTTATAATGATATGGGGGAAGAAGCCATTAGTAATTTTGTTGATTTCTTCAGCAAGAGCCTGAGCAACCTCAATAGTATACCTGTCTTGGTTGGTAGACACTTTGCATTTCTTATGATTTTGAATACCTCCAAGAGGACACTCATGAGAGAAAATACAAGAGGATGTCTTTGCATCCCAACAGCCAGCCTCTCGATCAGGGATGTCTTGGGGTTCCATTGACCCACCGTGTGGGACAGAGAGAATCAGGTTCATGTTGCCCACTTGATACTCTGTGAAATTATTATGACCAGATATAACCTCTTTGGTGCCAGTGGCTTTCAAAAGCAAATATAAAATGGAAAAGAGGAACAGATGCATATTCTTCATTTGCTGCTGGAAGACTCGGCAATATGGTATATATCAGTGCCTACATAAAAGCAAAAGACAGATTTTAGATTACTTAGAGCTGGGAACACATGAGAGACTGTTCAGCTGCTGCTGGAATAATTAGTTACTGATTAACCTATTTTAATTTTATTCCACTTAGCACAAAGAAGAAGAGCGCTTATATGAGAAACAAAAATGAACAGGGCACTTAGTGCAGCTAGGTGTAACTGAGGCAGTGTTTCCAAAAAAGAGGATTCTCCCAGAATAACAGGGCAAGGGAAATGGTAGGTTTCTGGGCCTCCTTCATTTCCCCAGAAAGTACAAATGATATTTGATCATCCTATCTGATCCCAGAGAATCACTAGATCCCAGCAAAATATTTGAAATATTTTTTTTTCCACCGAAGCATCCCTTTTTTTCACCTCTGAAATGTAAGATAATTCTAACAAAATTTGATAGAACACCTGTATCTCATTGACCTGTGTGAAATATCTTTCCATTAGCCACATGGTCAGAGAAACAGAGGCTACATCAGCTCAGACCAGCACTGGGCTTGCCACTGAGAAAAATTGAGTGCCACCAAGCTCTGTCTCTGGCTATGCTTGCTCCAGGCTGTTAATTTGATAGCATTAGAGATAGGTACAAGTGAGTGCATTAAGGAGTGACTCTATTCTCTTGAGTTTTCAAGTCTCCATTCTCTTCAAGAGAGCTAAAGATATTTTTAAGTCCTCACTAACTCTGCCATTTTTTGGAAAGCTGGAATTCAGCAAGATGCTGACAGTGCTTTCTGGTTTGAAGGCATTACATCTGTAGAAAGATCAGAGATTTGAGTGTAATGGTGTTGTATGTAAATAGATGCATTTGCAGATGAGGCAGGCTGCCCTGTTGTCTGTCCTGCCCCTATAATTATGTCACCTGCAGAATGCAGAGGATAAGAGGACCAAAGGAGAGAGTAAGAAAGAAGATCTGCAAGAATCTGTCCACAACACATAGCCTGAGAGCAGCCAGTAATACTGAGAGGGCAGGGTGTACTATGGAAGCACCCTTCCATCAGCTGCCTACTCTAAGAAAAGGAGAGTGCAATTTCACCCAAATCATGCAGCAAAATAGTCTTTTCCTGCTATGAGGGAATCCTGCTGGCTTTTTAGAGACAACCTCTACTGCCCACTAAGCTGATCCACACTAAGAAGCCTGTACACAAAAAGCAAACATCTGTTGTCCTCTCTTCTTTCTGGGCTGAAAGTCCCATAAAACTCTGAGCTAGAATCACATCCCTGAGAGTCTAATCTACAGTTATCCTGCAGAGCATGATTGACAGCTTTTTTAGTTTCTTTTTAACCTTTCAGTTAAAATGTCCTTTAACTTGAGCTACTGGCTTAAAATAAGCTTTTATCCAAGTCCTTGTATAGTTCATGCTTCCCTAGATTTCCCTGAGACAGACCTTTACCTGCTAGTTCACTCTTTGCATTACCAGAAATGTTGAGGAAAGGAATATTTTCAAGCATTATTCAAAATCCCTTTTCTCGGAAAAACAGACTGCACATGTGGAGTGTGTAAGTCTAGAACTAGCTTAGCTCAGGTGCAGTGGGGCCCAGCACCAAGTGAAATAAATCAACAGCTCCCAGGTGCTGCTCACCTGCCTCTGAAGGACTCGATTTCCTTTGCCTCATGCTCTCACCTTAAATACCATGACACAGCTGTGCCTTTCGCACCACATGCCAAACTGTTTGCTGTCATCTGCGGTAGTTTGTCTTTTTGCAATTTCTTGTTAATGATTGAATCAAGCTGTTAACAATAGAACATGCCTTAAAGGCATATGGAGAGAGAGCTCAGTAAAATTCCCAAACTGGAAGAAAGTTGTCTGGGCACAGCTCAGGCTCTGGACAGACTTGGAGAGGGCAGATTAACTCAATGACCCCTGACTGGTTTAAAGAGTTTTCTGGACAACATACAGGGGATGCAGAGGAAAAATGTTAAGTCACAGTAAGGCAGGCTAGAACTGCTATTCTGAACTTCATCATAGCAAACCCAGCACCTTTCCAAAGGTATTCAGAGAAGCACAGAAGCACCTGCAGCTAAGAGGAATATACTAGAAAATTTACCTGTTTTCTTCAGCACAGGAGTGAGGTCCACATGCATAAGGAACAAAATAACTGTAACAGGCTCCAAGTTTTCTGTTGATCATAGGTAAACTTGCATTATTGGGAAGTTAAAAAAAAAAATCCACAATATTTTAAACTGGTAGTAATCACTGCAGGACTAGTTTGAAGATTTACCTATAAAAAAGGGAGAGAGAGTTATTCCCGCCTCCGCACCTTCGAAAGTGAAACTGAACCAACCACGGCACTTGCCTTCAGCTGGGACTTCCTCTGTCCCACAGGTCTCTAGTGGCCAGGCTGAGCTGTGCAGCTACGTGGCACAGGGGCTTCCTCTGCACCTGGATGTATCCTTTCACAATGAAGGATCACAAAAAGGGAAAAAAATACACACTGGTAGTCTAGAAGCTTAGCATGCTTTTGTTCTCTATACTGACATATATTTCTAGAGATAAAAAAACCCCTTGCCACAAGCAGCACGGCCACACCAAAGGTATGCTCAGAATAGTTAATATAATCAGTAAAGGTGGCAAAACTGGTAAGGTAGAAGGTTTTGAGGTTTAATGGCAAAAATAGGTGCCCTAATTCTGGTTCTGATTTTTGGGGCCTTCTGGGGGAAGTCTAGGAATTTTTCTAAGACTTCAGTGTAGGAAAGGTGGTAAGATACATCTGTTTGTGTGCACACTCCTCTGTGCATTTGAAGCCATCTATTATCTCTTCCTGGCTGAGAAAATCCATTCTCTCCACTCAGAATCATTCCAAGGTATGCTTGGCAGAGAAAAGGACTGAAACAACTGTAGATGGTGGACTAAAAAGACCTCTTGAGTTGAAAAATAAAGACAAAAGGACAGATCAGTAGGGTGGGGATAGAGGTGTCCTTTGGAATACAGGAAGGAGGTGAAGGATCTCAACACAAAGAATGGAGGAAATACGGTGATTTCTAATACGAAGGCATACAGGCATGAAAGAAAGGTAGAGAAAGATGGGACAGACTGCTGGGTTGGGGTTTTTTCCACAGTGAATCAACCAAGTAGAATTAAATGGAAGAGTCAAACACAATCTATGGTCTTCCATGATGCCTATTCAGTTTTGCATCCATGACCCAGCATGATACAATCTCTTTTCCTGGTGTTGTCTCTTACTTTGGTATTGATGTGCAGCAGCTCACAGCTACATGTTGCTGACTGACAGGATCCCTTTCTGCTTCTGATTATGTACCACTCCACACTATTGTTAGTAAGGAGTGAAGAACAACAGGTACCTGACTCATCGTCTATTGGCTGTGATAATTGGATGTACTGTCTGTCCTTTTCAACATTTCTTAAAGATCAAATAGGCAATGCATGGGTATATTAATCACTGTAAACTAATTCAACTGATTTCAAAAATGCACCTCTTTTCCATGTTTTCTTTCAGGTTTCTCATTGTAGAATAAATCACGGACCAGGTTCCTATTAAGCTTCTACAGATAGTTGTGCAAAATATTAAAAATAATTCTATATGATTTTGTAAATGGAAATTCCTTCTAAAAATCATTAAATCATTTACACGCACCCCCAACAAAAAAATTGTTGGGACCTTACATGCAGACACAGGGGTTAGCATTCTAGTACCTCTAGAAACACACTGAACCTGCAGGTTTTTATGAGTGTTACAGGTAATATTTCCACATGCATCTACCCACTTGTCAACATGCAGTTGCTGTAGCTGCAAACTGTTCCTGCAAATACATATAACTGGATCTTTGCATATGATCTGAGGAAAATGCTTTTTGATGATACATATGTGGTAAATTTTGAAAAAAGAAGAAACAATTGCCACTAGGCCCTGAGCTTCTTGGTCTTGCTATTACAAAAGTTTTACAAACTTCAGAGGGACCTTGCTTGAATTTGGGATTGTACTACAAATAACACTCCTCCTTGGCTTAATTCTCCTATACATCCCTACCTTAGCACTGTCAAGGGAGATTTCACAGCATTAGGGCATTATATTAATGTTGTGTCCATACACTCTTAACCACAGGAAGACATTGTTTCTTATGGGTACTCAAAATGGTTGCAATCAGTGCTAGCCGATTAGAGAAACATTTAAAGTTTCAGAGACACAGCCAGTGACTGGGTGTTACGTCTTGGCTCATACATCCTCCTACTGGCAATGTGTACAAGAAAAGTTTTCTATGAAGGTAAATAGCAATTTTAAATATAACTCTTTTATGCTTCTTCTGTATTGCAAAGACCAAGGAAGACTGCATTTTTCCCTGTTTTCAGTGTATCCATAATAGACTACAAGCTATCAAGACAAGGCACAGTAGTGGGCTTGTGTGAGGATCTGAGGCTGCTGACAAACACAGGAGTAGATTAGACTGAGATGGCTGAAGTAGTGACTGCCTCAGGCATTTGCTTTTCTGCCTTCCTACAAATTGTTGATCTCTGCAGGAGAACAAGGTGGCTGGTGAATTAGCTGCTAGTTAACAAGAACTAAAATAGGTGTGTTACATACCTCTTAGCACTCTGGAAGGCAAACTGGTTACTAAATAATTCTGGTGATCTGTACTATTGATTTTGAGCTTCCATGGCTTGTTTCATTCTGCTACGGTTGGTCATCTGCTTTAACTTCTTTGACATAATTTATGATCCCTGTTTAGACTATCTGAGTTTTGGTAAGCTACAAATTAGTAAGAAAGGAGGAACACACTCAGTATACGCTGTCAGATAAACATAGCTAATAAAGCTGAGCTTCACAATGACTTTCAATAACAGACAGCGATTAACTCTGTTAGCTAGTATCATTCTTATGCATCAGAGTGAATGTTGCTCAGCATATTTCTCATGGAACCACTTATGAATTCAGGTAATACAAATCTTTTACCAAGCCTACATCCTGTCACTAGTATCCCTCTTTATAAATGGGTAAGGCTAGTCCCTAAGTGGAAAATTTGTGAATTTTGTGGAGCCTGTGCAAAAGCAGCACACTGCTAAACATGGCAAGTTAAATGGTAACTGCAGGAGCAGACTCCCAGGTCTGTAGCTCAAAGACCTCTTTGTAGCCCTAGAGGGAGAGATGAAATGTATTACCAGAAACATCTGAAATTAGTCTTTATGATTACTGAAAATAAACTCATTAGGTGCAATATAAAAGTATGTGATTATTCCACAACCTCTTTTCTTGCCACCATTTATATCTTTTTTCCTCTGAAGAGAAAGCCATTAGGTACAGCGTAACTAGTCACAGTGCCAGCATTCCACTTGGAATCTGTTCAGGCTAATGCTTCCACCTTAAAAAAAAATTGTTACCTGGGCATGAGAACAACCTTCTCTTAATTCAGGCTATGTATGGGTTGATTAATAAGCAGGTGGAAGGACTGTCACTTATTAGACCACCCATGCTGCATCCAAGCACACCTGGGTTTCCATTAGAGATCTACAAGGCTGTTCTTTACTGGGCACAGTTTGATTTAATCACAGGTTGCAGCTGTAGACAGAAAGTACCACCAGAGGGGAAAATGCACTTATGCAACAGGCAGGTAGGGGCAGGAGAAAAGTAGTTCTGTTAGCAACAGAGTTAATGAAGCCTCATTTAGAATCAGATAATTTCCTGCCTCCCTCCCCTGATCCTCCTGGTTTCCAAATGAGGGAAACCATTTCCTTTAGTAGGGGAAAGATAGAAACAATCTACTTCCAAAATGCAGGTTTTCCAGGTCTAGCTATATTCCCTGCCCACGTGTCAACTTCACATCTAGATGAGACCAAGAGGGTGCCCCAGGCTCACCCCTTTCTGTAGCTTTCATGCAAAGGAAAGCCAGCACTGATCGTGATCTATAGGTCTGCATGCTCAGGGCAGCAAGACCCTAGGGCACGGACCAAAGGTTAAGCTCTGTACGCTATCACAAAGCAATACCAGGCACAAGCATAAATTGGGAGAGGAGGGGCTGGAGAGCAGGCCTGCAGAAAGGGATCTGCGGGTGCCAGCTGGAAGCAGGCTCAATGGGGATCGGCAGTGTGACCTGGCAGCCAAGAGGCCAAACCCCATCCTGGGGTGCATCAAACACAGTATAACCAGCCAGTCAAAAGAGATGATCATCCCGCTGTATTCAGTGCTGGTGTGGCCTCATCTTGAGTACTGTGTGCAGTGCTGGGCCCCACAATTTAAGAGGGATGTGAAGGTCCTTGAATGCATCCAGAGGAGGGCAACAAAGCTGGTGAAAGGGCTGGAAAGAATGTCCTGTGAGGAGTGGCTAAGGACCTTGGGCTTGTCTAGTTTGGAGAAAAGGAGGCTGAGGGGTGACCTCATTGCTCTCTACAGCTTCCTGAGGAGGGGACGTGGAGAGGGAGGTGCTGATTTCTTCTCCCTGGTATCCAGTGATAGGATGCATGGGAACTGCTCGAAGTCATGCCAGGGGAGGTTTAGACTGGATATTAGGAAGCATTTATTTACCAAGAGAGTGGTCAAACAATGGAACAGGCTTCCTAGAGAGGTGGTCCATGCCCCAAGCCTGTCACTTCTTAAGAGGCATTTGGACAATGCCCTTAATAACACACTTTAATTTGGTCAGGCAGTTGGACTAGATGGTCGTTATAGGTCCCCTTCCCTTCCTCTCCACATTTTCATGAATTGGACAGAGTATCTTCGAGACTTCTAGCTCGTTGTCAAATTACATGGAAATAACTCTATGGCTTCAACATTTATTGCAGGTACACATTCAGGCAAGATGTATGAGCATGTAAGTCTCCTTTCCTTAGGAGAACATGCTGAAAAAAGGCAAGACCCAAACGCATTATCTGTTAAGAAACAAGTGGAGACTGAAGTAGGAAATAGTGTGCTCCCAGCCAGGAGAGCCAGCCATGACACCCCCCTCCTCAATGTTCCTGCCCCCTCGGGTGCAGTGCCTCTGTCCTTTCTGCATCCCACTGTGTTGGAGGCCCCTGTAGACTCAGTGGGATGGGAGGAGACCCTGCATTTTTGGGTCGGAGTTGGAGGAGTCAAGAGAGGAGCCTCCTACCTGCTCCCTCCCTTCAGCCATTACTAATTTGGAAGCAGGGGCTGTAAGGAAATTCCAGAAAAAGACTGATTAGTGCTGGGGGAAAAAATCTGAAGACACCATCCTCCTGCAACATGGGTTGGAGAGCACTTTATTTATTTTCAATATCTTTCAAATGTTCTTTCAAATGCATTCTGTTTTCAATCTCACCTAATGTCCTGTAGTGAAAACTAATTGAAGCAAGCAGAAGGGATGGAGACCCAAGCAGGACATGAGCTTTCTTCTCCTTTTCTGGCAAAATGGCCAAAAGCAGAGGGGCATTAGAGACACAGATGAGAGAGCACTTTCTGGGACCACATTACTGCAATGCTATTTCTCAGTAACTAGCAACTGAAGAAGGTTGTCACTTGTCACTAAGGAGAACTCTCCAGTGCGCCTGGCACTACAGCAATTTAAACATTTTTGTTTAAATTATCCACTTTTTCAGAATTTTTCAAATATGAACAAGTGGACAGCCTTCCTCCTAGACATTGATACATACCTTTGTTTTCATGATGAACATCAGTATGAGACTGCCCATAGGTGCTCCTTATTGCTGAGAATTACTGCTTGGGCACTCAAAGCAAACTCGGAGAACTCATAGCAAAGGAGCAGATGACCAAATCAAAATGTTGGCAACACATCGTAATGGCAGAGAGCAGGTTTCCACCGGCAGTAGGATGGGAGGGGATCACACAAATTATGCCTCCACCCATTTCCACATGATTACTCGTAAGCAGCTTGTGTTTGCTATTCACTGGCAACACGTGGATTAGTGGTCCTTTGACTTCACTGGAAAAACCCAGGACACAAAGAGAAGGTCAGATGATCTTGGCACCTCCAGCCAAGCATGCTATTGACAGACATCCATTTCAAATATTACTGAGCTGGGGTTGAGCTCAATGAGCTTCACAAGGTCTTCTCTGGCAGAGCTGTGTTTCCTTCACTACTGCATTCTCATGAAGAAGCTGATGGGCACAGACCTTGCCGAGGCAGTAAGGTTTGCACCAGAAGGGAACACCGAATTGCCCTTGCAGATCTCTTCCCTAGAAAATTAATTCAAGAGCTGTGTGCACCCAGCAGTGAGCAGGTAGGAACTGTGACCAGCCTAATGAGGTTACCTGGGATTCTGATGGAGGAAATTAATATGGCTTTTCTTCTCTTCTCTTCTGTACCTGTCAGGGGCTGAAGTCTGTGAATGGCATTAGCAGTTTAACAGAATTATTTGACAAGTGAGATACTGGTCACATAAATTGTGCTCTTGGCCTGGCCTAACTGAAGCAGATGGCAGTTGCAATATTAACTAGATAATCTAGGTTTTTAATGACCTTACCAACATTATTGAGACAATATTTTCCTGATAAATGAGGAGCTTTTAAACACATTTCCTCTGCTACTAAATACAGTTTTAAGGATATCTTCCTCTAGGATTTTCTCAAGTATGTACGAGTGTGTACATGAGTTTGCTTGTGCTATTAAGGCCTGGCTTCTCAGCTAAGCTAAAAAATAGTGAAACTATGCTGTCCATAAATGGAAATTTCAATAAAAGGCAGATAAAGGGTGCAGTAAATGTAATACTGCTACCTATCAGAGAGAAATCAAATTTCTATTCTAACAAATTGATTAAATGGTCCAACTAACTGCCAGCCAGACTTTCTGAAATAGAAGTGATCAAATTCTTAAACAGTGAAGACAATATAGTAGCAATAATAAGGAATTCACTGGAATTTTGGAAAAACTAGTATAAACCAGACACCTGATCTACTAATGTCAGCAGAGCTGATACTCTGTAAGCTTCAGGAAAGTACCAGTTTTCTTTCTGTTTTAACCTACCCTGTGAAGACAATTCCAACAGTGCCAGACAATGCAGGGAAAGAAGTTTACTAAAAATCTGTAAGATGTCCTTGTCCATTGTAGTGCATAGTGAGGACAAAATTAATTTTGCGTTACCTTAGCTGTGTAAATGTTAGTTGTCTACATCAGAGCTAGTGATCCCATTTTCTCTCTGCAGTCGGTGTTGAGAAAGCAGCAGTTCTTGAGGTACTTCAGCGCACTTATCTTGGGCACCTATCTTAAATTTCCCTTAGGCATCAATAGGGCTATACTCTGTATAGCTCTTCTTTTTTATTACATGATACAAAACAATTGTAAAGGGAACAAAATGTTTCTGCTACACTTGCTATTTCCAGGTTTGTTTGTAATGTGTACTGCAAGTCACTATTATGAAACTGCCCAAGGAAATTAAAAACATACAACAGGGAATTGGCATAGTAATTTCTGGTTTTAGCAAATCCTCCAGATACAGGAGCTATGTGTGAAAGGAAAGGATTGTATATATTGTATATATTATTATAAGTCTTGTACCTAACCACAATGCGGTGCTACTTCCCAGTTTCACCTGGTATCTAAGGGAAACAAAACTGCAATACTACAGTATTCTTTAAAGGAATAATTCACCAAAAGTATTATCATCTGAATGCTTCCTACCAAGAGACATTGTTGAGCTTAAGTATCTTTAGCCAGTTTAGTCAAGATAGCTCTACTGAAACCAACAAATCCTTTGACTCATTGTGTACAACTTCTATTATTTTATGGAAGTTATGAGATGTAATGAAGCTGAGTCATAGATAATCAGGCTGAAGACATTTGTAACAAACTGAATGTTAATGCATATGATGCTAACTCTTCAGCTCCAAGGTATCCACCCTTTTAGAGTAAGGAATCAGAGGAAAACCTGAGCTGGGCAAGAATTCTGTAACTCTGGCTTCCTTCAATACATGTTCCTTGATTCCAGTGATTCTGACTCTGAGGTTCAACTTATGACTATTTTTAATGTAATCTACAGAAAATAGTTAAAAGTAGATTTAATTAAATGGCACATTTAATTAAATGGCATATTTTTGAATGGATATATGATAGTCTACCCCAATTATTATTCTTCCCATGTACACAGCAGTTTGAGGGAAAAAGAAATGTCAGAATTGATATAAGAACATATTCTTAAGAGAAGCAATTATAATCTAAACGGAATTGTAATTGCAATTGAATTTACAACTTCTGGAGCATGTCAAATATAGACAGAATCATGGAGTGAAAAAAGCATCAGTAAAGAGGAATTTTATCAGTATTTTCAGCTTTAAAACAACTTATGCTGTCACCACGGCCAAATCATTTCTATGTACTTCTCATTGCACACACAATATTCTTTAGAAGTTATAATTCAGATGTGCTCTTTTCAAAATGCATTGAATTTAAGCCTCGATGTCCACTGTCTGGAAATATTGCTTTTTCGCCCTGCTGACTGAGCCATCTGTGTAATGGAGTCACAATATCAAAAGAACTATACAGACTTCAAAATGGCAAGCAGAAAAATAAACTGTTACCTGGTAGGTAGGTAGATACATCTAGACCTGTAGCCTAGATACATTTCTCTGCAAATTTTGCATATCTTTATGTTAACTAACAAGAAAAAGAAGTTCTTCAAGGTACTCTAAAGTGAATTTATGCTAGTTATTGCATTTATGCAATATTTATTTATTCATGCTATTTATGGCATTTATGCTATTCCGTGAGGCCTGGATGGACATGTATAATCATGTTGCTCAGGAATGGAAAATTTTATACATAGAAATAAGTCATTTTCTGTTTGTAATTACAGATATACCAGATATTCAAAGTCTGTGAAATTTCAAAGTGCTACATTTTATTCCTCTTCACCACTTTTCCTCCATTCCAAGACAGTATCATGATTTCTCAAACTCTCTTCATAGACACAGACATGTCCCCTAATCAGAGAATCACAGAATTGGTTAAGGTGGAAAAGACGTTTAAGATCATCGAGTCCAACCGTTAACCTAGCACTGCCAAGTCCAACCACTAAACCATGTCCCTAAGCACCACATCTACGTGTCTTTTAAATACCTCCAGGGATGGTGACTCCACCACTTCCCTGGGCAGCCTGTTCCAGTGGTTGACATCCCTTTCGGTGAAGAAATTTTTCCTAATAACCAATCTAATCCAATCAGGATTCAATCATTTGTTTCTCCATTAAGAGCAGCTTAATAAAGCAATTAAGCATCATGCTTTCTTTTTTAATTTCAGAAAATCAGTAAATAAAAACGTCTACCCCAGTGCAGTGGTTATTTTTATTTTAGAGCATTGGCAAGATTTGTGGTCCAGCAATCTCATTACTTGCAGCTGGAAACATGCACACACTTTTGTATTTGTTCCAGTCTTATCTGAGTACTAGCTCAACAAATGAAGCAGGCAGTTAGATTTTCATAAGTGCAGAGAAAATTTGCACAATACGGTATTGCATGCACAGTATTTCTTTTGTTCTAATTCTCTCCTCATTCACTACTGAGTTGCCAGGCTGCACTTTTTCTCTTCAGCAAGATACAAAGACATATTTCCTGAGCACAAGAAACATCAGGAGTAAGATCAATGCGAGACTGTTCTAGGTTCCAGCATGTGTGTTTAAACATACTTAATGTTTATAATTCTCATGTACATTGTTGTTATGCATGTGCTGTCCCCAACTGCATGTCATGGATCCTTGGCTGTAATTGAACCGATCTGGAGCAATCGCTGTGAAGAATATTGTCAGAAAGGGATCATTCAGTATCACTGTCATCTCAGAATGACTCATTCAGAATACAGGTTACAGCAATGGTACAAAACTGATGGTTACTGTATTTAAGTTCCTTATTCCTATCTTTACTTAGACCAGCAACTTTTACTTACTGGTGTTTAGCTTCTTTATGTATAAATATTGTAAGAAACCAACAGACACAAACACATTCTCAGCCCTATGGTGGTTTCTCTGCTGGTTTTATTGTTTTTTTTTTTTTTAGTTGATAACTACCTGAAAAGCTTTTCTATATACCAGGGTACCAGACAGCAAGGATAAGCAGAAAGGACTGAAAATAAATGCTAAATACTATGACAACACAATCTTTCCTGGATGTTGACGATAATTTTCTTCACTAGCAACTTAGCGGCGATAGCACATTGCATTAGTTAGTATTGCCAACGCTAAGCGTTCAAACACACGCCAGCCCCCCCCAACATAAGGAAGCAATTTTTTCCCAATTTTTTGACACTTTACTGAGAGACAGCAGAACTGAATTTGGCGCAGGATGTGCTGACTCAATGCTGCAGCACTGAACCTATGGCAGAGGTTTTAGTATTTTAGTATTTTTGCATTTTAGTATTTTTGCAGATGCTTGAATTAGCAGCACTTCCTCAGCTAGCAGCAAATTTCACGGTTTACCGTTTAACGCCACGTTCCCCTCAGGACCTCTCTCCCCAGCAAACAGACAGACCGGGCCGCGCCCCAACGGCCTCCTCGCTCGCGCGGAGCATGCTGGGACTTGTAGTCCTCGGCTGGGGCGGGGCCAGTTCCCTGAGCGCGCGCTGCTTGAAAGCCCTGAGCGGCTGCCGCGCGCCACGGTCGAGCAGAGCGGAGCAGAGCGGAGCAGAGCGGAGCAGGGGCTGGCGCGCGGGCCTCCCTTTCCTTCCCCCCACGAGGTACTGGCGCGCGGCGCTCCGCGGCGGTTGGTGATCGTGTTCCCCCAGCCCCTCTGCCACCCTTCTCCCGGGGCAGCGGCGGTCCGGGCCGAGGTAGAGGCGGTGGCGGCGCCGCCATGGGGGAGGCGGCCCTGGGCCGGGAGAGCTGCCTTAGAGCCTCCTGCCCCCGGACAGGTACAGCTCCCGGCGTCGGTACGTGCACGCCACACCGGGGGAGGCTGTGAGGGACGCGGCGGGGGGCGTCGCTGAGGTCCCGCCGGCCCCTGACCGAAGCGGGGGGAGGGGGCCGTGCCCTGTGCCCCTTCCCGACCCTGCCGTCTGTTGGGGACCGTGCGCGGGGCCTGGTGCCCCCCATGCGCCGGCGGCGGGGAGCCCCGTCCCCGCGTGCTGCACGCACCGCGGGCTTAAGTGTTTTGCATCTCTTCGGACGGCGGAACGGAGCTTCGGCTGCCCAGGGTGCACGGTGGCACTCGGCGCTTCTCGCGTCTCTGGTCCAGCGCAGCACCCCGTCTGCTGCCTGACCTGGCGTTCCTTGTGCCAAGATCGAGACTCAGCCTTGTGCTCGCGCTTTTCGTTTTCCCGACTGCAGTTTAAGTAACACCATGGGGATTCACGGCCTACTCCAGTTTATCAAGGAGGCTGCTGAACCTACCCACGTGAAGAAATACAAAGGGCAGACGGTAGCTGTGGACACTTACTGTTGGCTGCACAAAGGCGCTTATGCTTGTGCTGAAAAGCTGGCCCGAGGAGAGCCGACAGATCTGTAAGTCTTTGTTACATTTTGGTCTCGACCCTCTTACGAATTAAATTTTTGTTAGCTTGACATTTCTTGAGCTAAAAATGAAGTTAAAGCAGTTTCACATCTTATTGTTGCTTCTGAATTCTTCCAGTTGTACTTTTTGGAAATTGAAATGTTGGCTATGAGTAATTTGCTTTTCAACTGTGCAAAATAAATATTGAAGTCTATATTGGGGGGAAAAACTCTGAAATATTTTCTATTAAAACATCAACGGTTAGGTGAGTTTTTCCTCAGCGTGTCTCACTTTCTATTACAAATTAATCTATCTGATGAGATTCTGTAGATGCAATTCATATGTGTATGAAATGACAGTTTGTAAAATCTGCTGTGACACAAGTTGTAATGACACTGAGGATTTCTGATAGATGTTTTGTGCTCTGAATAATGTGTAAGGCTTTTTTGCTTAATGTATGTCTAGTAAGAGTAGCTTTTCTAATTTAACATGGATTTTCACTTATACAGTTATATTCCTAAGGAAGGAAACAAAGAGAAACTGTGGTCGTATTTCAAGTTCAGCTTTGGATCTTAGGTGAAATTTACATGAGCTCTTGCCCGTCTCTGGAAAACTGGGTTGAACTCTTGTTTTAAATTACAAATAGTTTTAAATGAAGATGAATCTTTATCTTTTCAGAAATAAAAATACAATTATTAGTCTGGATCAAGCTTCACTTATGAAATTTTGATTAAATGTTTGATTGGAGGCAAGAAAGAGTTGGTGGTTGGCAAATGAGTTCAAATCTTTAACTCTTGCTTCTGTTGATATGAAGAACTGTAGAGTTTCATCCAGCTCTGCTACCTGCCTTTGAAGGTAGTGGATATCCCTCAGAGTCCTGAGAATAGGATACGTTTCATTTGAGAAATTGACTCGCAGGAGAAACATTAATAGTCATAGGAAACTGTGGAATGGTTCAGTTTAACTACAGGAATGTTTTATGACCGGATCTTGTTTCTATGCACTTATGATCACTGATCGTAGACTGGCACTTTAATTGTAGAGAGCCCTTTCACACTTTAAAATTCATCTGAATTGAGGCATTATATAGCTATACTCCTATTCACCCTTTCAAAAATCTTTTTTTTTTTTTTGATTTATGTTTTGTAGCTCTAAATCCAGTTTCTTCAGTGCTCTTATCCTTAGATGCTAAGTGCTCCTGTGTCCCAGTCCCCCTCCCCTTCCTGCCCCCTGCTGCAAAGTGTTGGTTGGTTGGTTGGTTTTTTTCATTGAGTGTCGTAGTTTGTAATGAACTTAGGGTTTACAGCAGCCCTTAGATTTTAGTTGTGTGCTGCTGCTGAAAGGATCTCATACAGATCTGTAGAAAGAAGGTAAGGAGATCAGAGGTCTGAGGAAATATATGAAGTATGGAATCCCCTACAAATATTTTTACTAAGGGTTGGGCTTGGAAGGCAGTGGAGGATTGCCCCTGGTCCATACATGATCCTCACTGTTGGTACAGTTTGCGGAACTCTCCTGTCATTGGAATATTTTCAGCACTGTGCCTGTACTTTTAGTGTGGGAAGATACATTTGCATGTCTGTCCATAGTGTGTACCTACCGTCTGAAGAGAGGAGTGGATAGTTCCACAAAGAGAGGTTTAGTATCCCATCACTCCTTCAGTTCTACAAAAGTGCATTTAGTCTCACAATGATTCAGGAAAAGGTAATGTACTATGCTCGTCTGCCTCCTGTTTCCCTGGCCATTATGTATTGAGTTGCTGAAACTAAAAAGGTGATCTGTGTTTTAAATCGTAAAGTTTTTGGCAGTGTTGAATCCTAATGTAGCAAAATCAAACTGAATTGCACTCAAGTTTTTCTTTTGCTTTGTGTAGAAGTAGGGAGCAGTTAGTCCAGGTCTGAGTTGGGAGATGGAGGATTTCTCTTGTAAAACAGAGCATTCAAGTGTTCTTACTCTTTTTGTGGTGCTGGGGAAATAGATAGCTTATTAAGGTCTTTGAATAGTAGTTAGTCCTAAACTTATAGTTTTTCTTTCCTGCAAAGAGAAAATATGCAATAGACTTGTGCTTAACAATAAAGTTTATCTTTCTTTTCTTACTTATTGTTGATACAGTTATGTAGCTTTCTGTATGAAACTTGTTGATATGCTGCTCTCATTTGGAATTAAACCAATTTTGGTATTTGATGGATGCACCCTACCTTCTAAGAAGGAAGTGGAAAAGGCCCGACGAGAGTAAGTACTGAACTGTATTGATTTGCAAGCGAAGCAGTGTGTTTAACACTGCAATTCATTTTCAAAGTTGAAAATTCTCAACTTCAGCTAGGTAGTAATCTCTGGTAAACTTTCCTGCGATGTGGTGTTATTTCATTTAATTTACATTTAAAAGTTGTACAAACCCCTTCTTAGAGGTTTTATTCCAAAAATAGAAATGCACTTCATAAATGAAAGCACTTTTATAGAGGAAGGAAGTAAACCTCTGAGCATTAGTTCCTGTAATGTATTAAAGGCTTTCAGTTTGCCCATCCTCCTGATGTCTGGACAAAAATATTTCTTCACAGTATAATTGTATTTAAAATTAGCACCACCTTCCTCATCTTTCTCTACCAATAATCAGATAAACTTGTTTCAGATTTGGATTCAGGTCCCTATATAATGGGACTTCTCACTGAAACGGTGAGAATTTTTCACTAGTGTTTTTTATTTATAAATTCTCATGGGACATATGCTTCCTTCAGCGTGGAGTGAACAATTTCCGATGTATGAAATGAAGTAAATTATGCCTTCTGTCCTCTAAACCAATAAGTATCTGATGTCAGATACTTCCAAATTCCATTAAATCTATTTTACTGCAACCTGAGAGTGGGTGCATCTCTTCTTTTACACTGCTGATTTCAGTTCCTGAGTTGTCACTGTTCCCTGGGAAAACATTACAAATTTCAATGTGCCAATCTAAGCATCCTTGTTAATACAGTGATTTGCAGTTATTCTTATGTTTTAAAAAATTACACGGTAGAACAGATATGGGAAGTGTTCATCTGCAAAACAATTCGCCCCCGCCCTGCCCCATTCTATCTGTCTCTCTTACTCCTTTCTGCTACCTGTTCTCTTAAGTGAAAAATAATCTGAGATTGGTGGATATTTTTGTTTATCTTTCAGGAAGCGTCAAGCCAGTCTTCTGAAGGGGAAACAATTGTTGCAGGAAGGGAAACTGTCAGAAGCTAGGGAATGTTTTGGGCGCAGTGTAAATGTTACCCATGTTATGGCTCATGAAGTTATTAAAGTAAGTTGTCAGTGCTTGTTGTTGATACCGGCAGTTTAAAAAAACAAACACCTATGCAGTAGGTAGCATGTCTTATTCTGATTTTGTGCGGCTCCATCACTACCTCATCTATATTGACAAGACAAATATTCCCTCTTGCTTAGTCTCTAATTGTCCTGCTAACAATGGATTATGTTAGGTATAGTTAACAAAATTTAACTTCTCTTCAGATTTATTATGCCTGTTGGTATAAATTGTGACGTGGTGTCAATTGAAATACATCTCTAGTTAATGCTATAACTGCCTTTGATAGCACCTACAGTTTTACTTTTGCCACACAAAAAAAATGAACACAATTTTTATTTAGTTTTTTTCCCCTTGGCTAGTTCCTTAGAATAGACTAACAGAAAACAAAACCTTTCTAGTAGCTTTTTGCCATCCTTCCACTGCAATCATAGGATCTTTATCAAAATAGTATTACATTTGTTCTAGTGCTCTTTTCCACTGTCCTGAATGTGATTTGCATGAGTGTGAAGCTGGCACCTTTGGTTGGATGCAGTGAGCAGGACACATTATTTTTGTAAACTGAATATGAAGTATCAGGCTCTAATGGGGTGTGTGTGATAAAGATCATTCTGTTTTTTTGAGGTAGGGGTTCTTATGCTTTCAGATGTCTTAAGATAATTACTGAGAATTGATGCAAAGTACTTGTATGCTGCTTCTTTATCTACAGGCTGCACGAGCCCGGGGAGTTGATTGTATTGTTGCTCCTTATGAAGCTGATGCTCAGTTGGCTTATCTTAATAAGATTGGCATGGTTCAAGCTATAATTACAGAAGACTCCGATCTTTTAGCCTTTGGATGTAAAAAGGTATGGAAGAAAATATTAATAACCTTTACCTCTCACTGGTATCTTAAAAGCAGAGTTCGAAGTTTCCAAATGTGTTTGATGTATGGATTTAGTCTTCTTCAGTAACTGGGGGAACAGAAGAGATAAGAATAGCACTCAGCCCGTACTGTTTCCACCAAGTGTGACAAACTAGCTTATATGGGTGAAAATTATTATTTTCACTTCCTCTTAATTTCCAGGTGTTTCTGAAAATTGACAAGTTTGGAAATGGACTAGAGATAGATCAAGCTCGACTAGGAAACTGCAAGCAGCTTGGAAATGTATTTACAGAAGAGAAATTCCGCTACATGTGTATTCTTTCTGGTTGTGACTACCTCTCATCAATTCATGGAATTGGGTTAGCTAAAGCATGCAAGTTACTAAAATTAGCCAACAATCCAGATATTATAAAGGTAAACTTGGTTTCGCCTTGTGTGTTAGATTTTTGGGAATCTATATCTGTATATATGAAATTAACACTCAATTGAAAATATATGAGGGGTTCTTGACTTCCTTCATTCTTAGAAGAATGCTAAAACAAGTATTTTAACCTGTGCTTTAAAAAGATGCTGAGTTAAACTTACTCAGGTGTTGAAGTTGTTATATATTTAATGAAATACACCAACGTGAACTTAAATATTGTTCTAATCTTTCAAGGGCGTATTCTGTTTGAGGAGAGACTTAATTTTTTGTAAGACACTGGAATTTTTTTCCCCCCTCACATTCCCTGTTCTTTCTTCTGTTTTTGCAGATTAGTTATTAGAACTGCTAACTAAACTCTTACTTTTGCATAAGTACACTTTTGTCTATGTGGGGGAGGGGCAGGGATTGGGAATCGTATTTGGTTCTTGTTTTGTATTTAATTACCTACATAAGGATACAGACATTTACATATTAAAATATTATTGAAAAAAAATCTGGTTTAGTGCAGGGCAAACCAAAAAATAAGGTAGGGTTTTTTCTTATCCAATGTATGAAATGAAAACAAATCGAATAGGAAATATGGAGTGGGAATAATTTCTGTGTAGATAGTAAGGGAGAAGAGAGTTTTTAAGAGCTGATAAGAAAAATACATTACATGGCTGTCCTGGAGGCTGGTAAAACTGATACAGAAAAGTATTTAAATATGCAGTCTAATTAACTTACTGTATTATCTTCTTTAAGCTGCTTGTATGCTTTAATGGTTGGGTTTTTTGTTTGTTTGGGTTTTTTTCCTCACAGGCTGTACACAAAGAAATACGAATTTTAGTTTTAAAATGTTCTGTATTATGTAAAGCAGGCATCAAAGCAACTGATTTTGCTAGCTTTTGTGGAAGTAAAAAGGTATCTTCGAACTTTTCCTGTACGAATCATGATTACATTGAAGTTAATGTATCTTTTTTGAGCAACATGTCAGGATTTAATCACCTGAAAAAATTTTCAATTAGTAATTTGTCATGTGATTCATTGCTGCTGTTTTCCAACGGTGATGGAAAGTCATGAGTGAGTCAAAAGATATCAAGTAATCCAACAGTGCCCATCTGAACTCTTATTTCTTAATGAGATGAGTAAATTGGCCTGTACTTAGGATGTGTGGCCAAACTACAGCTGATGTTTTATTTAGGGAGGAGGAGAGATTCTTGCTTCTGTCAGTATGACAAACATGATCTTCAAAAGAACATAGTCTGCCTTCTGTGAAACTCAAAAACAGAGATCAGTGAATTAATAGGAACTTCTTTTAAAGTGATGTAGTAACAATATATAGGAGGAGCTACCAGATAAATCTGTAGTCTTTTTATGATCAGTAATGGGGGAAAAAATCTGATTAGTTTTGCTTTTTCATACCCTAAAACCACCCACATATTGCTTATGTGTTTTGGTAATATGGATGATAAAATTTGATATGCATTAGTTTTAACAAATATAGCTTAAGGAGATGCTCTGTATTTATATTCAGATTTTGTATTTATTTATTAGCCAAGAAATCTTCATAAAGAGTTGAATTGTGTTGTTTATGTGACTGTAAACAGCTTGAGAGTAGGAAAATAACATATGAAACTTCTTCTTTTTCCCCTTCTCTATTTGCATTGAATCTGCTTGCTGTAACACATTCTACATGTAATCAAAAGTAATGATACTTAATAATTGACAGGTATTTAACCTTTTGTGTAACCTGTTTAAGTGAAACAGTTAAGTAATTTTATTTTTGACAGGTTATTAAGAAAATGGGGCAGTACCTGAAGATGAATATAACAGTATCAGAAGAATACATCCAGGGTTTCACACGAGCCAATAATACATTCCTTTATCAGTTAGTTTTTGATCCTGTCAACAGAAAATTAGTTCCTCTGAATGCGTATGGTGATGATATTGATCCAGAAACACTCATTTATGCAGGACGGTATCCTTTATATGTTGAAACAGCAGGGTGGGGAAATAAGGGTGAACAGGTGTGGTGCCTTATACTATTTTTCATTGCATCTCTGACTAAATCCTGTCTTTTCTGCAATCTTAGAAAGTTGGGGGTTTTCCTTCTTTTCTCTTTTTCGCTCTGATTTTAATTACTAATTAAAAAATCCCTGGGGGTAACTGGATGACCTATCATTGACATGATGTTTTAGGCAGAAGTTATTGATTTTTTTTTTTTTTTTAGAAAACAGCTCATTAAATACAGTACATTTAAACTGTTTGATTTGCTTTACAACTGTCTTTAATTTGTGCATGTGTTAAGTGTGTTATAATCTCTGCCAGTTTAATTCTTGCAATGCGTGTTCAACACATTCCCTAATCTAAGCATTCCCTGTTTTACCAGATATCTCTTCCTATACAACAAATAGCATTTTGCCACATTTGTGTATCATGAAGTTTCAGCATGGGAGATTAGGAAAATGAAGAAATACAGCAGACTGTTGAAGTAGTTACTAGCTTTGTATGTTCTTCAAGACAGCTAATCTCTGGTGTTTCCAGAAATTAGCAAGGAGAAAGATGGTAACTTTTTCCTGCTGATCATTGAAGGTTTTCCTTTCAACTTTCATGGTTTGCCAAGCCCTGCAGATCTATTACAATTGCTGTTGCATCAGATTGAACCATGTGTAGTAGTATTAATACTTTTGGTTAATATTCTAGCAGTGGGTTTTGGCATAGAAAAGGGAAACAGCTAGTCTAATGTTCATGCTACGATTCTTGAAATTTAATGTAATATACAGATATTTTCCTTTAACATGATGGGGACAGACATTTTGGTGATGGGACAGCTTTTCAAATTGCCATTGGCAACATTGATATCGATACAATGGAACAAATTGATAACTATAACCCTGACACTGCACAGGTAACATCTTTGTTCTAAAGATATATACTAAGATTTTGATGTGGGTCTGAACATTCATGGAAAAATATGATTGAATGCTATCCACAACTGACTTGGAAGTGAAAGCTATTCCACTATTACAGAAACTGTATGCTCCCACAAACACATACTTCTCATTCTCTGTACAGGCAAAAATCTTACTTTTCAAGCCATTTGACTTTAACATTTGTTTTACTTTCAAACTCTTCTGATAACTCCTTAATACTATGGATAAAATTTAAACTTTTAATTGTATTTGAGATGAATAGTTGGTCACTTGTGCCATATTGGAATGAAGAAGTCTGGCAGAACAAAAGAAAAATAATTTGTATCGAATGCATGAGAAATGTGGGAACTGAAAGAAAATGTTTGTGTAGAGTATGTCAGCAGTTGGTGTGCAAATGTCAAAATGTCCTTATATGCTAAATCAGGAAATTGTAAGTAGAAGGCAAAATTGTAAACCTGTGTCTTGTTTCCAATATTTTTTTTTTAGCCTGTGCAACAGAGAAGTTGTAGCTGGAATGACAGACATGCTAATCATGTAAATAGCATTTGGAGCAGAGACTACAAGCTTGACCCTAAGGCAGATACTGTTCCTCATAAAATGCATTTACCAGAGAAACCAACCACCAGAGGCATGGAGAAGATAATTAGTGTTAAAGGGCTAAAACTTCCAGGCAAAGAGCTCTTGGCAAAAAGGCCAAGGAGTGGTATGTTTTTATTAAAATAAGTATATAAATAGCAGTATAAGGTTGTGGGGAAAGGAAGGATTTTATCTTTGACTTGATGGCATGAGATTTTTAAAGGCCTAACTCTAACTTTTATTGTCTATATTTTGTTTTCGACAAGCTGCAAGACTAATGAGCCATAACACTAAAGCCTATGTAATGATTAAGGGTAGCAGCAAATGTTCAGTAGCACTTGATTTTAACTTTTTCTTTAATTTTTTTCAATTTTAAGTTGTCATTTTTAATACCAACTGTTCTATTTTTAGATATTTTGGGGTTTCATTTCCATCTTATAATGGCTTGTGAAGACATAAAAATAGCCAATTTTTCTTAAAGCTGATATTTGACCAGACAGAAAATTTAAGGAATGTTTTCTGTACTCTTCTAACACAGTGCTCCCTGTATCTCCTGTATTGGGTATTCTTTTACTCCAACTTACTCTAGTAAATCTGTGCTATCTTGTCTTCTATACCACGTAAATTATAAGTGCTAAAATAAAATGTGGGCTTGTAATAGAAGGGCGGTTCTCTGTTCCCATTGTGCTTTACCTGATATGTTAAGTGTTTTTCTCTTCCTCTGATTCCTTTGCTTTCTGATTATGCTACTAAAGCTCCTCCTTTGCCTTTGTTACTCCTAGTATCTTCCTACTCCCTGGCTTATCAAAATTTGTAGTTGGTTTTAGCAGCCTGCCTTTAAGTCCAATTTAGTTTTGCTTTCAGTGTTGAAAAAAAAACCAAAACCACCACCCAAAAAACCACCCAAACAACATCATGTTTGATTTCAGCTGTTCTGCCTTCACTCCATCTACCTTTCCATAGGAAGTTACTTTTAAGGCTATGTACTAGAAAACTGTGTTAAAGACCTCTGAACTGTAATGTCAAGAATGTTCCTACCAAACCATACTAATATTTTTAAGCCTGTGAGAATAAATATGTAATGCTTAGTTCTCTCATAACTGGTTAATTCTAGAACATGCATCTACAATGATGTTTAAATTCTCTTCAGATTCAGAAGAAATCTCAGATGGAGATCTGTTGAACCAATATTCATTTTCAAAATCAAAAAAACTCAAGAAGGAGAGTGATGATGATGGTCAAGCACCAAGGAGTGTCTCAGCAATACAAAGCCTTGATTCTTCAGGGAATTCTGTCACTCAAGAAAGCTCTAACTCTCTGCCTAGAGTTAGAAATAAATTTGCTTCCTTTCTACAAAGGAAAAACAAAGAGAAGGATGCTGTAATTGTTCCAGGAACAAGAAGCAGGTATGCTTGCATCACATGTTTTAATAAGTAGCAAAATACTATTTGCTGTCCTGGTTGCTGAAATAACCTGAATACTGAAACTAAGAAAAATACTACCCTGGATTCTTTTATGCAACAGTATTAATGCACCTGTAGTCTTGAGCCGAGATGGAGAACCCTTTGTGTTAGGCATACTATCTATGTGTGAGATAATGTCAAATTTTTACTGCAGAAATTAAGACTGTGGGACTATTCAATACAGTCTAGCCTGTGGGCACCAAAATTATTAGGAATTGGCCATATTTCTTTTCTAGGTAAAGGTCATATAACATATCCCTTTAAAAAAAAAAAAAGAGGTAGCTGTTTTGTGCCAAGTATGTAAGCAGTTGCTCATAATAGTGACTTATCATAGAGTCATAGAATGGTTTGGGTTGGAAGGGACCTTAAAGATCATCTAGTTCCAACCCCCCTGCCATGGGCAGGGACACCCTCCACTAGACCAGGTTGCCCAAAGCCACATCCAACCTGACCTTGAACACTGCCAGGGAGGGGGCAGCCACAGCTTCTCTGGGCAACCTGTTCCAGTGCCTCACCACCCTCACAGTGAAGAATTTCTCCCTTATATCTAATCTAAATATGCCCTCCTTCACTTTAAAGCCATTACCCCTTGTCCTATCACAACATGCCCTTGTAAACAGTCCCTCTCCAGCTTTCCTGTAGGCCCCCTTCAGGTACTGGAAGGCTGCTGGAAGGTCTCCCCATCTCCCCAGAGCCTTCTCTTGTCCAGGCTGAACAACCCCAATTCTCAAAGCTTGTCTTCATAGCAGAGGTGCTCCAGCCCTCTGATCAGCTTCGTGGCCCTCCTCTGGACTCGCTCCAACAGCTTCCTGTCTTTCTTATGTTGGGGGCCCCCAGAGCTGGATGCAGTACTCCAGGTGGGGTCTCACAAGAGCAGAGTAGAAGGGCAGAATCACTTCCCTCGACCTGCTGGTCACTCTTCTTTTGATGCAGCCCAGGATATTGTTGGCTTTCTGGGCTGCAAGTGCACACTGCTGGCTCATGTTGAGCTTCTCATCAACCAATACCCCCAAGTCCTTCTCCTCAGGGCTGCTTTCCATTCCCCGACCAGCCTGTAGTTGTGCTTGGGATTGTGCCGACCCCCATGCAGGACCTTGTACTTGGCCTTGTTGAACTTCATGTGGTTAGCACGGGCGCACCTCTCCAGCCTGTCAAGGTCCCTCTGGATGGCATCCCTTCCCTCCAGCATGTCGACCGCACCGCACAGCTTGCTGTCGTTGGCAAACTTGCTGATGGTGCGCCCGATCCCACTGTCTGTGTTGCCGACAAAGATGTTGAACAGTGCCAGTCCCAGTACCGACCCCTGAGGAATGCCACTCATCACTGTTCTCCACTTGAACATTGAGCTGTTGACCACAACTCTTTGAGTACGGCCATCCAGCCAATTCCTTATCCACCAAGTGGTCCATTTGTCAACCCATGTCTCTCCAATTTAGAGGCAAGGATGTTGTGTGGGACAGCGTCAAATGCTTTGCACAGGTCCAGGGAGATGACAGTTGCTCTTCCCTTATCCACCAATGCTGTAACCCCATCATAGAAGACCACCAAACTTGGCACAATTTGCCCTTAGTGAAGCAATGTTGGCTGTCACCAATCACCTCCTTATTTTTCCGTGTGGTTTCCAAGTGACTTATTTTGACGGGGGTGTTTTTGTTTGTTTCAGTAAAGCCAAATGTGGCCATGCTGTATGACAAATACCTGTTCTTATCCCATATCATTCTGTTGATGCTCCTGATCTCTGCACTAGCACTTTGAGAAGAGCGACTTTGGCTTTGTTAGGTTTTTTTAATTGGCTGGGGTTTTTGATCACATTTGGCCACACTTACTTGAATTGGTTTTGCAAAGCATTATCACAATTATGTCTCTTATTGTGTAATTTTTATGTTAAATAATTTGAACATTTTTGAGCAGTGTAACTTTGTAGAACAACCTTAATACTCCTGTGTTTTAGCTTCAATGCACACCTTCCTGAGCTGAGAGTTTTATTATGTTGCATCAAAAATTAAGAGTTGTCAGTGATGGTAGGTTCTTCTCTAAAGCAATGATCAGTTTCTTAAAAAGCTCTGATTTGTACTTACTCTTAGGAGCTGCTGCTATAGCATGGAAAAGAACTAGATAGGTTCTAGCTTCCGTGATAAGATGTGAAGTGTCTCACTACTATTTAGCTTTATGGTAATTAATGAATATATTCTTAAATTTTGTAGTATTCTCAGATGTTTCTCATTTTCAGATGAAGAAACTATTAGTTTTTCAGTAAATGAATGACATGTTTACAGATGCTTTTTTCCCCACCTTTTTTACTGTTCAATGCCTCCCTGAGGGACTTTGCCCATTGTCAAAATAACTTGTGTCTGCAAGTGCACTAAAAAAATCAAATTGATAGAGACAACTATTGGATTTTGGAGATTAAATACTCCTCTTTTTTTTACTTTTTTAGGTTTTTCTGTAATGATGCAATTGTGTTTGAATGTAGAGGAAAGAAGGATGATAGTGATCTAACCCAAGATGCTGAGCAGGATTGTCAGAAACAGGAAGTAAAACATGTAGAAGATGTTTCTCAGTTTTCAGAAAGTGAAAAATCAACAAGGACTATCTTTACACCTCCTGGAGAAATGCAGAAAAGTTGCTTTCGGTGGTTTAGCAGCCTCCTAAATTCAGGAAATTCTGGTCCATCTCATACTGTATTTTCAGAGCAATTTCACCAACAGAGAAGCAACTGTGTGGTATCCCAAGAAGATCACATTAATGGGGTACAAACAGAGAGCGGGGCAGTCTGTGGCGAATCAGAGGAGGAATCCTCCCCCTTAACAGAACTGGAACAGTCATCACTGGCTCAAAGGTCTTGTGAGCCATCAGAATGCAGTTTGGAGTCTTCAGAAATACCGCAAGTGTGTAACAACAGTTCAGATGCAGAAGTAAGAAAACTAGACGTTGTTTCAGCATTTGCTGTCACTTGAAATTATAGAAGAAATTTGGCAGCAAAGTCCTCTTTAAAATAATACCCTGCAGATTACATAGCTTGTACTAACAAAACTTGTCAATGCTTAACATAGTTGTCTAGAATGTATAGACTTAGTAGCTTAAATCAAGTCTGTTCTCTGGTTTTCATTTGTTTTCAGTCTTTCTACTGCTATAACTACAGTGGGTCATAAAGAAACCTGGTGGGCTAGCTTTGTTCTCTGCTTTTGTTAGTCCCTAAAGAAGTCCTTTCAGACCATAGTGTTGCTTGCTGAAAATAAGCCCAGGTTTTTGTATAAGTTCTTAGAATTACTGAAAACATTATACCTTATAAAGCATATGTGTAGATATAAAAATATACATTGTGTTTAAAGAAAAGAAAAAAAAAAAAACCACACAAAACTCCAAACTCTTAAAACCAAATTCATTTTCTTTTGATGAAGGAATATGACTCCAAATCAAAACTGGCTGATGATCAAAGTTATCGGTTTCCAGTGTTTTCTGCTGTTCAAACTGACAGAAAAAATACAAACATAAAGACCAAGGTAAGAATTCTTTTAACTTTACTATGAGCCCTACTAAAACAGGAAAATCAGTTTTAGCTGTCTCCTTGTTCATTCTAGAACTCTTAATGAAAGAATCTTAAGCAATGCACAGCAAGAGAAAACTACTCTTGTTCATCTAATTCAGAGCTGAGATGAGCTATAACCAGGCCACTTACGATTGATATCACAGTTGCAACTTGCTTATTGATTTAAACGCTTTGTTATAAAGCCAAGCTAAGTCAAAAAAGCACTTCCTAATTTTACTCAGGCATGCTAAATACACAGATTTTGTAATACAAATTGCAGTTGCGTTCATAATCCAGATACAGTCAAAGGTACAACCTCATTTGTCTCGATAAATCTGCTAGTTTAGCAGTCTCCTTCCTCTTTGACTAGAAAAAATGTGTTTAAATTTCAAAATCTGGAGAGGTTTTAGTCAACCTTTCTTGTTTAATAGCTTTAGTTAAAAGCCTTGTTAGACACTAACAAATCAGTATAGAAAGGATAGTCAATTTTCCTTCAGAACCTGCATTACAATTATTTTTTCTGTTGGTTGGGCACCCATAATTTGACTTCTATGTGGTTTCTTAGATCTAAGAATGAACTTATGTGCCTTGTCTTTGTGATGTTTCTGGGAGCTTTACCCACTCTGTAGTTTACAAAACTTCCAAGACCTTAACAGCTAAAAGTGCTCAAACTCCTTAAGGCTTTATCATTAGAATTTTCCATCAGATTCATAAGTCAAAGGAAGACATTTTCGTCCTTCATGTATGCCCCTACTAACTTCTTTCTTGTAGACAGACTGAAAATCACCATCTTTCTGCCAAAGAATAGTGTGTGTATTTTGTATAATAGTGACATCTTGTGGTTATTGTTAGTAACTTCTGTGTTAAGATGGAATTCACATCTTTGTTCTGGAACCCCTGATGACAAAAATTGATGCTTTTTCATTAGATTAACATTTTGCCTGTTTCTCCTCAACAAGACAATGAAATGAAATCATGCTGCAATTCGAAATTTTATTACTTTGTTTTTAAGAATGTATTTAATATGTTTTGTTTAATGTTTTGCTCACCTTAAAGGTATATTGGGAGAATGAATATACTAAATATTGGGGAATGCACAGTACGGAAGTACTGAGGTAATATAAGTATCATATAAAACAAACTTTCAGGATGCTTGACAACAGGAATCTGCTGAAAATCTGTGAGAAAGGTAGGGTTAGTTTAAAGCAAGCTGCTAGTAGGAGGATTTCACCACTTACTTCCTTGGCCAGGTATTCCCTCCACTTCCTTTCTGTACTAGTAGTAATACTTATAATGAGTTGGACCTGAAAACTAACTTGACAACAACAACCAAAAGGCCAATCATATTGGAACTCTGGCCCAGCCGGATTCTCAGGCTGAGCGCCAGACTGTCTCAGTGAGTCGTAGCACTGGTGAGACCACTGGAACAAGTAGTCAGAATTGAAGCAAGGAGGGTAGAGATAAAGGAGCACTATTTTTGGCTCAGTTTTCTCTTAGGATTGCTTACTGCAAGTGTGAAACAAGGGAAATCTTTGCTGGTGTTAAGTACAGTAAAAAATACCAAAGGGAATAATGAGTTCCAGATTTAGGGAAGAAGCAGTCAATCACTTAAATTATTCTCATTTTGGTAAGCTGAATAATATAGCTGATCTGTAGAGAAATTTAATAATTGGGGGAGGCAGTCTAGGGAAGCTGTCAACTCTTATCATGCTTCCAATCCAAAATGTAAAGTGCTGAGCTAGTCAATTCTAATATCAAAACTAATAGAAGTTTTTCTCTAATAAATGCCTATAAGATAGTGAGCTCTCTAGGACCTTGCAGTTTTTTCTGTGATAGTATTCCAGCTGTGAGTTTTACTGCTAATTATTTTTCACAATTGCTATGAGCTCAGCAAAGAGGCTAATATTGACAAAAGAAAAGAGCAATGTACCCTGGTTTTAAGTTTCTTAGTGGGTGTTCAACATGCAGTTTTGCCTACTTCTGGGTTAGTTAAGTCATAACTCTGTAATTCAGTGCCACAAAGAAATGTAGAATTAAGAGTGACTTCACATGTGTTGCAAAATGGCTGAGGTGATGCATAAACAGCAAAACACCATAAAGGAAGGACTTTTAGGATTTTATTTTTATTCTTAGTATTCTTGCTTCAATTTTTTGCCTATATTCTAAACTTTTCTTTTTCCCCAAAATTTTACTTAGTATTCCAAGATATGCTTAGTCAATTCAGGTAGAAACAATGTAATTTCAATAAATAAATAAATATATAATGGGGAGGATGACAAAATGCAATGTCATTTTGGAAAGAACTGAGGTATGAGTTCTCTTTGAAGAAAAGGCTGTCAACATCTTTTATTTTAAGAAAATAGTGTTAGGTGATCAGTCACAAATACTTGGATGAGGAAGAGCATTTTGCATTAGATCTTTAAAGATGATCTAGCAAAATAGAAAAGATGATTCATTTAGAGCAAAATGCGTTATTCTTGACATTATCCAAATGGGAAATATTAGTGTTATTTACAACCTAGGTGTCCTAAACTAATCTTATGTAGCCAACTGTAAAATAAGAACTTAATACAACTGTAGACAGTCATAATCTCTTCTACAGGTATTGTATTTTAATAATTACGGTTTAGCCCTCATAATGACAGACAAAAGCTAAAATAGCAGGTTAGAAGTGAGTGATCACTTGGAAGCTGGTAGTTGAGTAGTTCATGTTCCACAGTGAAGTGGCAGAATGGCTGAAACAGTAAAATGTTCTTCTAGTGCTTCTAAATGACTACTTCCTGAAAAATTGGGGAAAATGATAAGCATATGTAAGATGGAAGAAAATGGTGGAAAATGTGAGTAAGCCATTTGTGGTCTTTTGCCACTTGTAAACTTATTTGCCAAAGAAAGTTTTAACTTCGTCTAAAAGTATATTATATGTATTTAATTATTGCACTAGGATTATGCACATATAATACAAATTGGAAAAGAGTATGAAATAGATGGCAATAGGTCTAACTTTTAATTTATGAAGTGTGGTAAACTACCCACAGGGAAAAAAAATCCAGTGTATCGCGCTTTAATGTGTTTCTTCTGTTGTTAAAAGAAACTCGTTACTTTTTTGTGCAAAAGGCAAAAACAATGAACAATGTTATGTCAGTATTAGAAAGCGTGATAGCAGCAGTCTGAGTAACTATTGGCCAATTAGCCTGATATTGACCCTAGAAAAAAAGACAGGAATATCAGAGCTTGTGGTTAGGGTTGAGAATGTGAAACATAAAAATCACGGTGACTGACCTAATTATAGTAATTAGGTCATGTCAAAGTAAGTTTCATGTACTTGTAAATATGAAAAAACAGATTCAGTGCTTGGAAACTAAGTGAATTGAAAAGGAGGCACACATTTTTTTAATAATGGGGTGGTGAATAGCTAGAATAAATTATATAATGAAGCTATGTATTTTTTTAATTGGTGTGTTCAAACTTAAGACTGGTTGCATTGGAGAGAGATATTCTGGCCAAGCACAGCTGTTTTGACTTCCAGGCACAGAAACTGGATAAGAAGTTCCAAGTAGAGGTCTAGTGATCCTTGGGGTAATCATACTGATATCTGTGTTTAGCTCAGATTTCATGAAAAATGGAGTCATAGGTATCAGTGTGATACTTGAGGGTAGCTTCTCTTAAAATTCTGCAAGTTTACATTGAAGGGGTTTTGTTGTGCTCTCATGTAAACAGATGAGAAAAATATTTAATAGACTTTAAAAACTGCATTCAAAAGAAATGTGTATTTGCAGCTTCTTAGAATGCAAAGACCTATGGAAACTGGTTTGCCAGTTCTTAAAGCTGCATTGTGTCTAATGTGTTTGAGATGCCACTTTTTAGATTATAGAAGCTACCTAAATATACCTTGTTGTAAAATTCAGATTGCATTATCTCAGCACAATGTAAAACAGTTTATTTTTTATTGTAAGCTTTGCAGCATAATATCTGTTGATTACTGGTTGTCATTTTAACCATTTGTGCTTTAATATTTAAATTTCACAGGTTCCTGGTTTACATAAATCCAGTTGTGTAGGGTCGCGTATTGTAACAAAGCTCAAGCCATTGATACCAGCTAAAGTAAGTGGATTAAGCAGGAAACTGTCACCTGTGCTGAAGAGAAATCACTGTGATGCTGAAAATAAGCTGGGACTGCAAGCCACCATTAGTGAACTCCGGAAAAACTTCCAGTTTAAAAGGTGAGTTGCTTTAACCCGTTACTTAGCACCCTGTATACTTTTTTTTCCCAAAGAAAGCAGACTCTACACGTCTCCTCCACATAATTCGATAAAGATAATAGTTAAAGATAAATATTTTCTACGTACAATTTTTAATTTCCTAAGCTTGATATAACCATGAAGTGTGATTTGTGGTAAATGTGATCTTCTGATTGCTTTTTTCTTTCTAACCAGGAAAAACACTCAGCTAAAATTAATTTATTGAAGTAGTGCATTTAGTTTAACATAATTTATATGAAAATTACCAGTTTGACATCAAATACCAAAAGGCATTTCTTAGTCTAAATGCAAAAGCTGCGTAAAAGTTGCTAAACTTAATTGAATAGAAGGTTGTTCCTATTTAACTTTATGCGCCTCTCACATTTTGAGATGGCTGACTGTCAGAACAGTTCTGCATTCAAGATGATGGTAAATTGATGGAATATTTCTGTTAGCTGAAGTCTCTGGTAAAGATATACCTTTTAGCACATTATAAAATGCTATTGTTTCCCCTTGTGCAGATGACTTGGCTAACCTGAAGTTTCTGCAACTATCTTCAAGGTTTGAACTTGAAGGACAATGATTATTTAAAAAAAAAAAAAAGTGTAGGTATTTTAACTTACACTATTTTCATGGGCCCAGGTAAAAACTCCTGGTGGCAAAGCTTTCCCAGCTCCAAGTAGCAATTTCAACTTTGCATAAATGTCTTAATTAAATAAAATTATTCTCATTAACCTGAAACCAAATGTGAGCAGGACAAAAGTGTTCTCTTTTCATGGAGTAGTAAATGTGAGACTGGTGAGCATGTGTT